>NC_087263.1:10542500-10848333 GCF_037042905.1 Lytechinus pictus | reverse complement strand
TTATGTTTTTGTTCTTGATACAATTCATTTTATATCTGACAATGAGGTAAGTTGAATTGAACTTGCCGGCTTAAGACCTTATCCTGAAACGACATTGGGGTCAATAGTGTGGATCACGTGTTGCAATTTTCAAGCGGAAATTGCATTTTTTTTTTCACGATAATGATAATGATGATATAAACACCGATGATAATTATAATACCAATATTGACGACAATGATAATAATGATGGTGTTGAATATGATAATATTGATGATAATAATTATGATGATCATCATAATGAAAATGATGATGCTAAAAAAGATGAGGATAATGGTGATGATCATGATCATGGTGATCATGGAGGTAATAATTATGATGATGGTGTTGATGATGATATTGATGATGACGATGATGGTGGTGGTGATGATGAAGATGAGGATGATGATGGTGATGATAATAGAAATAATATGATATAATATGCAATAATTTCTTTCTTTTCTTCCCCCAATACATTTCTCTTTATTTCTCCCCCTTTTCTTCTTTCCCCCCATTTTTGCCAGCCGATTTGTGGAGGGGGGCACGTGCCCCCCCCCCCCCCGTAGTTACCCAACTGACCACCAGTGATTCTTAATTCAAGTTTCATGGAAATGGTTTGATACTTATATTCCATTCAGATTTTAAAGTCGTTTTCTGATAAGTTTTTCCAATATTTTGAATGTTTTTATCATCCCATATGCCAGGTTATTCACACCTGCTATGAAGCACTTACACTTGAATGTTTTAACCATGCCGGCGAGCTTAGGCTATACAAGTCGTTTTCTTCATCACATTTCTTTGATATCAAGGATTGCCTTTTATCAACAAAACGAAAAGTTCTACATATATGATAGTTTGTTTTGTTAACAAAGTGAAATTCTCGATATAAAGAAATTAGATGCCTGACATCAATTAATTGGACTATCGGGAAAAAGCGGCTGGCTACACGTCTATTCCGTCGGCATGAAACATCCAGGTGCGTGTTTCATAAAGATGTTCATAAGCTGCGACAACTTTACGAACGACTGACGATCCTAACTTCTGGTAATTGTGCAACAAATTTTTACTGGTGTTGATTCAGCGCTTAAGAAAGGATCACCGGTCGTTCGTAAAGTCGTTCGTAAAGTCGTTCTTAACTCACGAACGGCTTTATGAAACGCCCATCAGATGTAAAATGCCCTTAACACGCATGTCTAGTATGCCTGGGCGAATTGGCAGCGAATCGATTATCGTTGACACGGAGATCGCAGGTGTTCAAGGGCGTAAAAGCCATGTAATACATTTTATGTCTGATCTTGACGTTTTACATCATGTTCATCTGGAATATCTTGAGAATATTCAGGATAAAGGAGAGGGTTTTTTATTTAAAGCATCGTTATCATTATCAAACGTAATCGATCACTGACAGAACATTATGTCGTATTGGATATAAAATTAGACATTTCCTTTGTTGAAAATTACAAATGTGTTATATAGGTAATTTAATTGTTTTATAACTGACCACTACACTGAAATATAAGCTTTCGGTTATAATTTCATTAAACGCAACTTATCTGTGTTTTATCAATGCGGGATCTCTAGTTCTCTACTTCTTTTAGGTACCCTCCTCCTTTTTTTTGGTGGGGGTGTATCAAAATGTATGGTATTTGTTCACAATATTTAAGTTTTATTTAATCAATTTCCATTTCTTCTATTCCAAGATACATTTTGTCCGTAAACTTCATGCATCAATTTTATTTGACTTTGTATTGTTTACCCTGCATCTTCTAGTGATTCCAACTTTCCTTAAAGGCGATATATTGTAATGATAATAATATGTCAATTTGTATAGCGCAGTTACTATGCGCATATACTCAACTGCGCTTTGATAAGTGGTATCATATTATTACCCCGGCTGCAGCTGAGCCGCCATATCAATAGGCGCTAAAGCGTTCAAAGAATAAATCCTACCGGGTACCCATTCACCTCACCAGGGTAGAGTGCAACACAATGTGGATAAATTTCTTGCCGAAGGAAATAACGCCATGGCTGGGATTCGAACCCAATACCCTCTGTTTCAAAGTCCGGAGACTTATCCCTTGGGCCACAACGCTCCACGTAAGACACATCTTCCACGCTTAATCACCCAAGTATCTATAACAAAATCATTCCTGTTACAGATTCGCACGGCAGACGCGAGTGCATTTATGGAAGACAATTTCAAGGTTATACCGTTAGTATTGTAAGTCAGTCGTGTAGAGTACAAAAAGTCCATTCCAAACGCAATCAATTCTAATTTTTCCTCCCTTTAGCAAACAAAATCATGAGGTACAAGGAGGAGATAGCTTTTGAGGGTAATGCGAGAGGAGATTTTATGAGAAGCAAATACAAGTCATTTGAGATGTCTTTAATTGAAATAGGGGAACGGAATAAAAAATACAAGGAAATATGCAAACGCGCGCACATGAAAGGAATGGTTGGAATAAAGGGATGTGAAGTTCATCCGGTGATCCTGCCAATCGTTTATTTGTGGATATCTACTTTATATTCCGTCACAGGATCATAAAAATATAAATTACAAAGAGCAGTATCATATTGCATTTTATCCTGAATGTCTTAGAAACTTTACTATCATCATCTTCATCATCATCATCACCACCATCATCATCATCATCATAATCAGTATCATCATCTTCATCATCACCATCATTATCCTCCTCCTCATCTTCATCATTATTCTTATCATCTTTATTTTTGTCGTCATCATTGTCATCGTCACCATCCTAATGATACTTTCATTTATCGTCATTACCGTTATTCTTGACAATTTCGTCATACACATCACTACAACAAGTGCAGTTTTCCTTTCAATTTGATCAAGCACCCTTTTCATTTTTTACTGTCTAATTTATGGGTGCAAATTGGAAGTCGTGGTTATGGAAGTTATGGGTTTTTTCTGTTTTACTTCATCAGTTTTTAGGATTTCGTTTTAATTTTGTTACATAACATCATTTTTTCCCTCACGGATTCTTAGAGGAGTCTTAAAGATAAATGCCAGTTTGGGTAATGATTTCAAAATGACTTCTTACAGAATGAAATAAATGACCACCCAAGTGTATATATATATGTATGGAAACAACGTATCTTTGGAACCGCGTACGCATGCGTCGCACATTTGGTATAAAAATTCCGGAAATTCAAAAGGGGAAAAAATGTCACGAACATCGCGGCAAGAGCTTTTCGCGTTGCAAAAATATTGCGTGAAACGGCCTTGTTAGGGTTAATCAAACTTTTCCTTCACCTTCTTCCCAAAACGGCAGGCAGGTAAGATAGATCTGATTTACATTAATTGCTATCCCTCTGTCACGTTTGCCATTAAACTCAATGCTAAAAATACATTATCAAAGGTGTATATGGAATTTAAATGAGCATAAATTAAGCAGTTTCGTAGATTATTATTTTCTGGGAACCAAAAGGGGAGATTCCCGTAATCGACAGATTTCTCATTCATTATTTTCATGGATAAGACTTTACAGAAATCATTTCACGTTTGCCCTTTCAACGATTAGTGAAGATAAATAACGAGCATTCAAAAATGGAAGGGGATAGATATTTTAAAAAATCTAATCAGTTTTACTCTCAGGGTAAAACGGCATCTCACTCATATTATATCATATCATGGACATACTAGTAGTGAGTAGTTCATACTACTGATTATTGATCGGCTATTTCTTACATCTGAATTAATGATGACCATTGTATTGTTTATGGAATCGATAGCACTTGGTGACGCGTTTTAATTTCATTAAACGCAACTAAACGACGACGGGGTGTTTCACAAAGATTTTGGTTTGACTTCAATTTAAAATTAAATTGCCCAGTTGCATTGGAATATGATAAATCGCCACATCTTCCAGATCACGTTCCTACTATGCCTCATACTGCATAATCATCAATATTATCACTCGATCTATGAAATTGTCATGTTGGTGCTGAAGTATGATATTTAATCACATTCTATTTTTGTGTGGCATACTACTCAGAAATCAATTCCTATTTTTAGAAAGGTCGGAGACATTTTCTTCAGTAAGAATCACACCGTGTCCCTATCACATGAAGGAGACATAGTTGATTTTTATTGCATTTTTAATGTATTTATTTATTTATTTATCTATTTATTTATTTATATATCTATCTATCTGTCTATCTATCTCTCTATTTATCTATTTATTTATTTATTTATTCATTTCATTCATTTATCTTCAATACATTTTTTATTCATTTTTTGGTGGAGGGTGGGTATTTATTTTGAACGAACACTGATCATTCTCGAGAAGTTCACTTAAATGGGGAGTCTCTATTTTGTCACCCACTTCCCCTTCCAACACACCCTCCCACATACACACACAAGCACTCACAAACCTAAATATTACGATTAAAACTTTTACTGGTCATCAGACACATGAGTTTTACACTCAAATTTAGTTAGTAATTTGATAAATATCAAATCGGTGGAGGCCTGATCGCGACCGTAAACTTTGTAGCAATTTTCCCCCAAAAGATACATGAAATTAAACCCCATAACGTAAACCCCCCCCCCCCCCGTCTCCCATGTTGCCAGTCCAGAAAAATGTTATTATCCAAACTAAAAAAAGCTGAATAATTAGCACGATATAAAAAACACAATCTGGGATTATTTGGTTGTGTAAAAATTAGGCGAGATAAATGAGGTAAATATTACGTCATTTTATGTCGCTATTATTAACCAGAAAAAAGGTTACAGCATCCCTACAGTAAAGAAAATATGCAATAATATTCAAATCGTGATATTTTATCATGCTCATTTTAACGATTGGGTAATAATTGATCAACATTGCGTATAGAAAAGGGGATGCTTATGTTATATTGCAAAAAAGCTTTCCGGTATAAATAAATCGTCATAAGTTCGTTGAATCTATACAACATTAGTGGGTTTTTCACCAAGTATACATGAATCACGATTCTTAACCAAATATTGGTTAAACCCAGGGGCGGAAATATCTCCCAAAAGGTAGGAGGGACAAGCAAAAAAAAAGGTTATCATCCAAAAAGTAAGGTAATCTCGTCCCAAAATACATGTTTTATTTCAATTTTGAATGATGTATTTCTTACCATCATAAAATACCAAAAATAGTAGGGGGGATATTGTGTCCCCCTACTATTTTGAGTAGGGGGGACACGTCCCCCCTGTCCCCCCTGGGATTTCCGCCCATGGTTAAACCCTCCTTACGATAATCATAATTCACTTTTGTAAGGCACGTAATATTAGCATTCCGAAGCGCACAATTTTCTATCTATGAATATTACTAAAAGTAAAAGGGTATTCAATAAATAATAACGCTCTCTTTCTAATGGATCAGGGAGAAAAATGATAAACAAAAAACGAACAGCAGAGATATGCCCGCAATACAGAACAACTCACTTCTGAAATATAGAGTGGGAAAATCTAAGCATTAAATATGTAAAAAAAAATGTGGGGTTTGTATATAAGGCTTAAAGTGTACGACTGGAAAAAAATCTTTTGACCGGGAAATGGGTCTTCTTGTATATAAATTCATGCAAACAACAAATAATATCAAATAAATGTCTTCATTCTCACAATCAACGATTGTGAGATTCAATTTCTAACCGCATTAAGGACGTAACCGTGAGCTTCCCAAAAATTTCGAGTTGATGCGATTTCAGTCGTAGATGTTTTGTCACCTATCATCATGACCATGTCCATGCATAATCAGAAAAAGGTCTCATTTAATAGTGATCATAATCTGACTTATTCACATAACCCACTAACACACGTATAACCGTTAAAAGACAATATAATTACTTGTTTGAAAAGTACTTTCAAGTGTATAGTCAGGTCATTAAAAGCTAATGGAATAGCACTCGTGACTGTTCTTGGTGAGTAATTGCATTGTGTCTGAATTCGCCGAAAAAAAAACAAATTAGGCCAGTGTCTTACGTGGAAAAGAGAAACATGATTTTGACTTAATTTGAAAAAAAGGAAATTACATTGCTTATGTTTTTCAGGTTTTTCATGAATGATGATTTACTTTAGTGAACGAGATCAGACATTTCATATCAGGAAATTGATTGGATAATAACTTTTGATATTGGATAGAACCTTAAGCAGAAATAATGTTGTCATAAAGGAAGTGTATGCAATCTGAGGGGGTGGGAGGGGGGAGTCTTGAAGCTCTCAAGAGTCAAATAGTCGGTCAACTGTAGTCTATGATAGCTTTAACCAAGGACTGAGTAAGAATTAAACATACATTTATGGATGTTTCTTAAATGGTGTATGTAATTCACAATAACATGTCTTCTAACCTTCAATCAATAAAATGCGGAGTTCCACAAGGAACGATCTTGGGCCCCTTGCTTTAAAAATTTATATCAATGGATTGACTGATGTAACGCCTTTTTATCATTTGTATTATTTGCAGATGACACAATTTTTATTTTACACATAATAGTTTAGAAACTTTTGTAGATACAATCATGAATTGCCAAAATTATTTTGTGTTTTAAGTGTAATAAGCTTTCACTTAATATAGGTAAAACAAACTTTATGTATTTCAAACATACAAATTCATATATTGCTGAATTTCCTTACAACCATAAACAATATTCCTCTAAAAGAAAGTTATTAAAAAATGCAATTTTTGTAGGTGTTACAATACATGAAAATTTAAATTGAAACGAACACATACGGTGCATAACCTGCTAGTATCTCGAAAAACGTCGGTGTACTTTACAAAATGGAAAACATTATTCCACATACAACCCCTGTACACTATGCAATTCATTAGTATTACCTTATACATGTACATCGTACTACAATAAGTTCGGGCAACCTGTGTAAAAACTAAAGTTAATACAATATACTTATAGAGAAAAATTCATTCAATTTGTACTGATTCGCAATATTTATCACACACAAACCCATTATTCCACAAACTAAAGAGTCTAACAGTATTTGACATAAAATTACTTCAAAGTTTACTTCGGATGTTCAAGTACGAAAATAACATGCTTCCACCTTCATTCCACAATTTTTAGACAATGAGCATATTTTCATTTAATCAACCCCAAATTGCTAATTGCGCAGAGATCCGTAAGACACCACGGTCCCGATTAATGGAACTCTCTACCAGAGTCTATCAAAAGATGCTCATCTCTTTACTCATTTAATGCAAACGTTAGATCCAAGTAATTATCAAAATATTTGAAACAAGTTTTCTGCATGTGTCAGTATTTCAGTTAATCATTATATCACTCTTCCTTTGATATCATCATCACCAAATACTCTCCCATCACCACCATCATCTCTATGACCTTCATTTTCACAATTGTTACCATCAACCTCATCCTCATCATCACCATTTTTATCCTTACAATTATGAACAAATATGACCATTCTGCTTTATATTTGATTAATTTTAAATGATACCCCTTTCATAAACCCAATAAAACCCAATTATGCGGCTAATAGCAGCATAATTTGGTCGTAAAATCAGAGGAGGACAAGAGTTATCCGCATTATTCTGATGCTGCTATTATCCGCATAATAGCGGCATCGGGACAAGATTTTGAGTTTATGAACGTATTTCCAAATAATGCGGATAATTGCCATGGTGCGGTCACAAGGTCACCCTTTTCCAACACAACCGCATCGGAGGGGGCGTGTCCAGTTGTCATGACGATTATCCGCTTTTTTCAGGACGGGCGGTCGTAAAAATAATGCGGATAATTTTCGGAGTTTGTGAACGCAATTTTTATTGAATTATCCGCATTACTCTTAGGCGGCTAATTGGAGGATAGGTTTTATTGGTATGAGTTTTATTCCGGGGTGGTATTGTTTCAACAATCTGCTTATAATAACAATCCTTCTCTTCCTGCAAACTGTAAATGTAAACATGTGGTTGTAGATCATATTTGTTTAGAATGACTTTTCATTTCGTCCATTTTTCTTTTCTGTATGATTCATGCCAAAAAATATAACCAGTATACTATGTTTGTTTTTATTATATACGAATGTCATGAACAGACGAAAACAATGAATCAAATCAAATCAGATTGAAACAATCACAGACATATAAATAATGCCTTTTAATATTTCATTGCTCCTAATGAGATGGAGGCATTTATAAACATCGGTCCATTCGTGTATTGGTATTATTATTGATTGGAATAATTTGAATATTCTACGTTTTCATTTGCGTTTACTTCTCAATGTTTTAGTCTTGATGGTTGACTACATTGATGTATGCGTTTATACAAGCTTTGCTTTTTTTTGTCGCTGATTTGATTTTACTCCCATTTATTATCACGCCTATTTCAAACGCCCATTATTGAACTTGATTGTAATAATAGATTGTGTCTCTTCCATTTTTGTATTAATATTATTCGTTGATTTCATTGTTTTATCGTTAGTAATCATTGAAAACTGTGACGTAATGAGCCAATAATTTTGAGGGGGCTTGATATGGCGTATCGCGTAAAATTAATGAGAAGTTGCGAGCGAGCAAAAATTTCGACATTTATATTACAACAAGTGGAACGCCTCTGGTAGTCTCGCCTGCATTACGCGATTTAATATAGCAGGGGGCCGTTTCATAAAGCTGTTCGTAAGTTAAGAGAGACTTTAAGAACGACTGGTGAACCTTTCTTATGCGCTAAACCATCGCCAATGGTGTATACCATTTACCAAAAGAAAGGACCACCAGTCGTTCTTAAAGTCGCTCTTATCTTACGAACAGCTTGATGAAACACCCACCAGCAGTGCTAACTTTGAAAACTACTATAAAATAATCATTCACAAAAACACCATTCATAGAATGACATAATACCACGTTCATTGACCATAGATGATTCACTAATACTTGATTAACCTTATGTCCAAGTTTCATGAACTAGATCCATAAATTTTCAGTTATGATAGTAATTAAAAAAATACCCCCAACTTGACCAAAGTTCATTGACCCTAAATGACCTTTGACCTAGGTCATGTGACCTGAAACTGGTGCACGATGTTTACTAATACTTGATTACCTTATGCTCAAGTTTCATGAACTAGGTCCATATACTTTTTAAGTTATGATGTCATTTCAAAAACTTAACCTTCAGTTAAGATTTTGAAAATAATTATCCCAACATGGTCTAAGTTCATTGACCCTAAATGACATTTGACCTTAGTCATGTGACCTGAAACTCAGGCAGAATGTTCAGTAATACTTGATTAACCTTATGTCCAAGTTTCATGAATTAGGTCCATATACTTTCTAAGTTATGATGTCATGTCAAAAACTTAACCTTAGGTTAAGATTTGATGTTGACGCCGCCGCCGCCGTCGCCGTCGGAAAAGCGGCGCCTATAGTCTCGCTCTGCTATGCAGGCGAGACAAAAATCAACAAACTGGGCAATAGCTCATTTGATAGCGCTTGATAATTGAATATAGTATTACGAGAAATTCAGTGTCGATTACTATACAGTGCGTATAAAATAAAACGGGACAGATTTGAAAAGTCTATAAAATTTGTGTTTCAAATCATGATCTCTATATGTTGGTGTCAATAGGTGCTCTGAAGTCTTATTCTTCAAATGCCATTAAAATAATATAGTTTCGTTCATGCTTGAGCGAACACGGAATGTTTTTGTCCGGGGTTAAAAAAGAGACTTGCGCCAAAATGGCATTACATGATTAATATGATGGTCGGACTTCTTGCTAATCAGCAGACTTCCTCTTAACCTTTTCATTATCTGTGCCAAAATTTTCTAATTATGCGGTTAAAATTCATTTTCAAATCTTCTCATTTGCTTGAATAGATCTGTTGTTCCTTTTAAATATGTTTACTTTTAGCTTTGAATATTCCTTATTTAGGCAAGAACTTTGTTTTTAAACCGAAGTATGGGAGAGTGTTTTTTTTTTATTCCTTTCATTGTATGCTACAAAGGTTATGGTGCCTAATTTGTACAGTGGCATACTGATGGGTGGGGGCTTGGGGTGACCCCCCCAAAAAAAAAAAAAAAAAAAAAATCATGACCAAGAAAAAAAAAAGTGGAAATGAAAATAAAAGAAAACATATAGAAAATGAAATATGATATCATTTACTGAATATTATGTCAAAATCAAAAAAATTGATATTTTAATAAAAAAGCTGATATTTTTGCTTGCTCGCTTTACAACTTTTTAATACATTTTACCTGATCTGCCATATCTTGCTCCTTCAAAAGCTACTCAATACACCATTGCCATTGAAAGACATGAATCCTTTCCTGTTTGTCCTGTCAAGCACATAATTAAACTTGGTGAAGGATTCAATAAACCCTTGAAAATAGGATTTATGTCTTTTATAGGTACCATAACATAATTTTGTTTCACATACCAGTAATAAAAGGATCTGAATAATTCCAAATTCTCCCAATTAATGATGCAAATCTTCTTACCTGGGTTGATAAATGGTCTTCTACTTTTTTTTACTTATGAAGGAAAATTCAAAGGTAAAAGAAGAATGAAAAACAAAATAATTCAGGTAAATAAATAAATTTGTAAATGAAATTTGATAGCATCATTCGGAAAGTATGGAAAAGATAATAAAAAGATTAAGAGGAAGTCTGCTAATTAGCAGTCTAATCATCAAATTTCTAATTTCTGCCATTTTGGCGCAAGCCTCTTTTTGAACCCCCGACAAAAAAACGTCCCGTGTTCGCTCAAGCATGAACAAACTTTATTTTTTTAAATGGCATTCCAAAGATAACATCTCAGAGCATCTATTAACATAAAAATATAAATATAATAATTTGAAACAAATTTTTTATTGACTTTTCAAAACTGTCCGGTTTTTTTTATACGCACTGTAGTGTACGCGATTTGAGGAAAGGATTGAATGCTATAAAATGCTTGAAGGTCAAGTCCACCCCAGAAAAATGTTGATTTAAATCAATAAAGAAATGTCCAACAAGCATAAGGTTGAAAATGTCATCAGAATCGGATGTAAAATAATAAAGGGTATGACTTTATAAAGTTTCGCTTATTTTTCAGAAAATAGTTAAATATGTAGAACTCAGTGACATGCAAATGAGAGTTGATGATGTCCCTCATTCGCTTTTTGTGATAGATTTTGACATAATATTCGGAACATAATATCATATTTCACCCTTATCCCTTTTCTTTTCTTTCCATTTCTCTTTTTTTTTCTTGGTCGCAAAAAAATTGGAAGGGGGAGGGGCAAGGGCCCCCAAGCTCCGACCCCCCCCCCCCATCTGTACGCCCATGATTGAAAACTGTAAAGGGAAATGATGTAATCTAATTTAAATCATTTTTAACACCATGAAGTGATGTAAATTTTGATTCATCTAGGAAGGAAAAAATTATTTCAAGTTTACTAGAGCTGACTCATTATTTTCGTTAAAAGGCACCGATTTTATCACTGCCTTATCATTCGAAAAATTCAATTAAATAAATAGGGCAACGGACTTGTTAACAAATCCTACAAACTAAGAGTGGGCATTTCTAAATAGATAATTCACTACATAATGCCATCATTGTATACTTTCTTATATATTATATTATTATAATACGCGAAAGGGGGAAACCCGCAAATTTAAAAAAGTAAATGTGAAAAACGGGATGACGGAGTATTAAAGGTTTTTTTTTTTTTTTTTTGGGGGGGGAGATTTTATTCAATTCATTTCAATTCGATCCTTCATTTCATTTCCTTTTAAACATAACACAAAGTAATATAAATCGGGTACAATCTTACAAATGAGCATTCTTACTTCTATAGATAATGGTAGGTTAAAATATTCATGAAACCATCAAGTGTTAGATGAACCAAGATTGCATGTTTAACGAAGAATGGGAGCTTAATATTAATAAAATAAAAAATTGAGTCTGTAGTTGATTTTGAAAATACCAGATCAAGATAAACTTCCCAAACAGTTTTTTTTTAACAGAAATGTAGTAACCATTAGAGCGATACAATTTAGGCAGTAATCAACCTAATTCAAGAGCTTCATTTTCACTATTCACAATAAAAATACACCATACTTGCCATTCCTGATGGGTTAGAAATGTCAATCACCGCTGCAATTCTTTTCATATTTCATTTGAAATAATGTAAAAGTGTCTTTTGAAACATTATTATTTCAATTTCCGGGCAATAAGAAACTCGAGCCCACACCGGTCTTTACGCCCCTCAACCTTGGTTACATTCATTTTTGCTGTACAGAATGTGTGATAAAGTTCATTGAAGACTGATTGTTATCGTGTCCTTGGCTATGACATTTCGAACATTTTAAAGCTTTACTTAATGAAACCATAAAGCTTGACTTGGCATCAATTCAATCAAAACTAATTTATACCCAAGTGAGAAAAATTGCCCTCGGAAATGGCAAAATTTATATAGATCATAGTGAACCACGAAGTTGGTGTACTTTGGTTTAATAGGCATGGGTGGAAATCTCAGGGGGGACGCGTCCCCCTACCATTTTGAAAGGGGGGCACAATATCAAATGTGCCCCGTACTATTTGTGGTCTTTTATGATGGAATTATTTTTTTCAAATTTTCCGGAAGAAAAACAAAACTTGATCCGCCTCTAGCTTTGGGGATATATTTTCGCCCATGTTGATAGGTAGTCTCGTTTACAAGAAAGCAGATTGATGGGTGAGCACATTAGTTCACACTTTTCGAGAAAATCACCTTGGACGTTTTCAACAGGAAAATATATTTGCTGGTTACGATACATATAATAAACATGGGGAGAAATGAGACCAGAATTAGCAATTCCGATGTCAGGCATTGTTGCTGGTTGCCCTGGGAATGATTTTTTTAAACACAGTGTGCTGGGTTGAATTATTTGACAAATATTAAAAAAAAGTTCGATACCAAAACGAAGGTCATTTTGTAAAAAAAAATGAGGTATTGAGGGGGGTACGGGGGTGAGAACGCCGGTGACGGCCATGATGGAACATTCGATAATCTTTCACATGTAATTGTTCACTTGATTTGTTTAAAAGCAAAAGGGGAGATTCATCCAATAAGTAAAGGTAAATGGTTATCATGGTGATGTCAAATGATTCGGTCACAATTACGATACCAATTCCGAACCGACTTGTGATATGCCGTTGGAAATTATGTAAATGCTTTGATCGGGCGAGAGGAGGATTATTTGATGTGTCTTAACCATTGCTATGGTATACTAAAGTCCAAATCTCGTACGAATGCTCTCTCTAGACCTTCATCTACTGGCGGCAAAGTATTGCAGACCACTAAGCTCAAAAGAAGGGACATAGGAAGGCCGAATTAGCGCCCACAGCTGAAATTGTGTCCGACACTTAGCAAGACCACAATGTTTCCCTGAGGCTTTATCCGATCGCAAGAAGCTTATTTAAGCTTGTAGGAGGAGGAACTAGAGTCTCAAACGAGCTAGGTGGAACTACACCTAGCGGGGGCAGGGGAAAATGTCCCCCATCTCAAATGAGGGAAGTGGAGGGGGGGGGGAACAAAACGAAATAAAAGAAAAGAGACGAAATAAGGACATCGACCATTTAAGGTTGGTTGCTTGTACAATGTTGTACTGTTTGGTTATTAAAGAAAACAAATCATGTTGCCCCTTTTAGTTGATCTCGCTCCTTCTACTTTTCCTGTTATAATACACAGGACGCCCCCGGTCCCCAGCCCTATGGGGGTGAGTACAAGGAAAATGATGAACAATAATTAAAAACCACATTGAAAGGATGAATGGTTGGTGGGTGCTAAATCAGCGTTATAGCAAGAACATTTCCTATCACAGAATTCCCCTAACCGCCAGATTAAACAGTTTTATCAATACGATCTACGCGTTCTTAATGTTTTTTTTTTTAATAAGGAATGTTTTTTGTGACTGCGGTTACAAAAATCAATTATTTTCATGCTAAATGCAGGTGATAGCTTTTAAGTAACAATTAATCGCTAAGCTGTGTGTTACGAGACATAGATCTTTCTTCTAGTAATTTGTCATGCTCGTTACTGTTTGACTCTCGTACGAGAGAATCTGTTTGAATTTAAAGACATGAGATGGAAGTTAAGATAAATCTTCCATCGTTTTTATATCCCTCTTAGTGGGGCCTCCCCATGTTCACCAAAAAATATCAAGGTTATATTATTGATGTCATATTTTGTTTATCTATATTCGTATACATGTACCTGCTTGATATTTGTCTGAATTGTAACTATGATAATGATAAGTTAGACGTCCAATAATAGTCACATCACTACAACTCTTCATATCATTATTTTTATTGTTTGCCGTCTGTAGATTGATATAGGCTTTATTTTCATATAGGTTATCTTACAATGTGTTTTCTTTTCGTGCGTATCTTATTTTGTTTATCCATTTATCTATTTATCTGTCTTTTTTTGCATTTCTAAAAATTGGCCTGGTTGAATTCCAACGTTTGCAGCTTAAAAAAGTTGCCATGCGAAGTTTCTATATGACTTAAAATTCATCTTATAGGCCTTTAAATTTAGCCAGGAAGATATGTTGATGCTTGTCTGTAATTAATCCTTAATCTTTGATATCATTCAGCAGCTACGAATTTCCGGATACGATGTTGGATGTTAGCTACATTTATTCAATATCTTACAGTTAGATTAATATCAAAGACGATCATGTTTTCATTAAAAAAATCATGTACTTATTTATTGCTGAGTTCATTTAACGAATGCATTCGGATGTACTCTAACATGTCTAAGTAGATCGTAGAGGGAGAGGGCTTACCTGGGTCCCACCCCTAGAACAAATTCAATTTTTGTAGTTGAATTAAAATAATAATTATTAATATCATCATTATTATTATTATTAACACTATTATTATCATTATTATTATCATTGTTGTTATCATTAATAGTATTATCTTTATTATTTTGTTTATCATTATCATTGTTATCATCATTATCATTATTATTAGTATCTTGATTATTATTGAACTATTGCACATCATATTGTGTTGTGGCGGCGGGCTGACGATTGAGTCATCCCGTTTGGCGGCATTCCATTTTTTGCCACAACACATTATGATTCTTAACTTATTTTGGGCTTCCTGAGATAATAATTTTCATTTATTTAGAACAATTTCGTATATTGATATTCCACTCCTCAGGTTATAATGTGAACGGGGCTTGGTTCGTCACCCGACTTGGATGAGGCCACCAGCGAATTCCATTTCGGAGCGAACATTAACGTCGCCTCGTTCACATTCTAGTTCAGGGCCGTTGGTGGGGCTTCTGAGCGCTAGTTTCTGTTATAAAAGTTTTCCCGCATAAGCTTGTGTTGCAAACGGGAATCTTTGCTTCGTAGCTTTGCAGATGGAATTTTACGTTTCCCACATATTGGCCAACATGACAAACTGGTGCCTTTGTCATGGATGTGGATGGACTGTTTTATTGACAATTGAGGAGATTGGTTTAATGTTTCGCATATGACACATCTCAGGAGGCTTTTACTTTTATATTTATTATGTTTTGATTGTTGAATAATATTATTTTGGCTTTATTTGACAACATATCATTTTACATTTCGGTATACATCATTTGGAAGATGCTCTTTGGAAACAAAATTTCATTAAACTCCACGGAAACTGCATTTACTCGCCTCTCGTGTATTTTGTCTGGGTTGAGATAATTATTATCTTTTTTTTTTTTTTTTTTGCTTGCAACGATTCTGTTAACATGTACCTTTCTGGCTTGAGTGATGATACAGGTCTCTGGCTAAAGCAGCATACCAATATTATTACTGTTATTTATACTACCGCCACCACCAACAACAACAGCCACCACCACTGCTACTTCTACTACCATACTACTACTACTACTACTACTACTACTTACTACTAATACTACTACTACTACTTACTACTAATACTACTTCTACTACCATACTACTACTACTACAACTTGTACTACTACTAGCAGTAGTAGTACTACTACTACTGCTGTTGCTACTACTACTACTACTACTACTAGTAGAAGCAGGCACAGTAGTAGTAGTAGGAGTAGTAGAAGCAGCAGCAGTAGCAGAAAGAGTAGTAGTAGTAGTCTGGGATTGCGTAGTCTGGGATTTCATTTCATTTCATTTATTGGTTTTTGCAACATTTTTCATAACAAAACTCTGGACAAAAAAATATATATCTGGAATTTGACATCAAGATAATGAACAATAGTTTTGTATCTAAATCATCAAATATATCTTACATAAATGAAAAATATTAAGTGGTATTTTTTGTTATATAATAAATAGGATGGTTGCAAGGGTAGTCACAAAAGCAAAGCTTGAAAACGTAACAGCCCTGGAA
Source organism: Lytechinus pictus (assembly GCF_037042905.1). Lineage (NCBI taxonomy): Eukaryota > Metazoa > Echinodermata > Echinoidea > Temnopleuroida > Toxopneustidae > Lytechinus > Lytechinus pictus. Next base: position 10,831,967 of record NC_087263.1, on the reverse strand, counting down.
AATAGCCAAAAAAATTAATACATATTGTCATTAAACGTGCAAGTGCATGAAGGACTGGGGGGGGGGGGCAAGGGAGATGCTTGGTCCTTAGCATGAAATTTTAGAAAATAACACGAATTGTTGTTTGATTTTTAATTTATACATGTTCTATAGATAAAAGTCAAATGTCTAATTAAAATAATGATAAGAATGGTAATGATTTTCGTTCTTTTTTTAATTTGTTAGGTATTGGTTTAATTGCAATTCTTTTATAGTTCGTTTAAAGGAATAAAATGAACTTGTCAGCTTGAGTGCAACTGGCAATGCATTCCAAATATCAGGTCCATGATGTCTTAGTGTTTTATGTGCAAATAGTGTCCTGGGATTGTTTAAGTGAATATTATTGCATGTTCTTGTTGGATATGAGTGTTAATTGTTAATATATGAAAATAAATCCGTGAATACTGGAGGAAGCATGTCATAATTATATCTTATAAAGGATTAATATCATTTATCTTAAATATTTTCAGACGATAAAAAAGAGGGTCTGTATGTGAAAGATATGCAGATTTTGAACAAATTCTAACCGCTTTCTTTTGCAATAAAAGTATATGACTAAGCCTTGTCTTGCAGCTATTCCCCAAAATGAGATTACAGTAGTGAATATATGGTAAAATCAATATATTATATATCATAACAAGAGATTTCTCTGGTAAGATTTTTTGTTTGTTTACATAGTATTCCAATTCATTTAGCTACAGATTCTTTTTTTTTTTATTTAAAGGCACATTATCAATGTTTATATCTTGTGTAAAATTTTCATTTCTATGAGATGATTGAAAATGCATAATATGAGTTTTACTTATGTTAAGAGATAACTTATTACATTTAAACCATGATGAAACTTTATTTAATTCTAAATTCATTATATTTGTTAATTCTGGTAAGTTCTTGTGAGATAACAAAATATTATCGGCGAATAAGATGAAAGAAAAAATGGAAGATGAATTTACTATATAATTAATGTATACTAAAAATAACAAAGGTCCCAGAATAGAACCCTGCGGGACGCCGCAATTGATAAACGATACAGGAGATTTAACATCATCGATAAAAACGTATTGTTGCCTATTAGAAAGATAACTCTTAATCCATGACCAAGCAATGCCCCTTATCCCATAGTTATACAACTTATGAAGTAAAATACCATGGTCAATGGTATCGAAAGCTTTACTTAGGTCCATAAATAAAGCAATGGTGTTGTTTTTTTTTAAAGTGAGTTTACAACTTTGTCCAGCAATTCGGTTATTGCGAAATCGGTAGAGATTTTTTTTCTGAATCCAAACTGGGCCGGTGTAATAATCTTATTAAATGACAAAAAGGAATCCAATCTTTTGTAAACATTTTTTTCTAATATTTTTTAATATGCGTGGCAAGAGGGAAATAGGCCGATAGTTTGTAACTTGAGTAGGATCACCTTTTTTATAAATCGGGATTACTTTGGCTATTTTCAATAGATCAGGAAAGCATCCAGTGGAGAGTGATAAGTTAAAAATATGTTGCAATGGAGAAACAATATATGTTACAATTTTGTACTAATACCATCATAGCCTGTTGACTTTTTATGTTAAAGCTTGTACTATTTTAATTATTTCATGTCGGTCTGTGGGAGTAAAAACATTGTATTTTGATTTGGCTGGGAAAGATATACTTTAAAATTCGTATTGTCACTAACTATCTTGGAAGTTAATTCGGACCGATGTTTGTAAAGAAACGGTTGAATGATTGTGCGATTTCAGCCGGTTGAGATATTTCTTCATTGTCTATCTTAAGACTGTCGCTGTTGCTATGTGGTTTGTTTTTGTTAATCAATTTGTTTATAACTTTCCACGTGTCATTTAAATTTCCTTCTGCATATTTTAATTCCTTAGAATAATAATCTTTTTTGGATGAACGGATTACACTGTTAAGAGTATTGCGATATTTTTTATACTTCTGGAAGCTTTGTTCAGACGGTTTAGAAATATACGATTTATAAAGTTTATTGCGCTTTTTAATTGAACGTATAATTCCTCGAGTGATCCATGGGTTTCTTTTATAATTTTTGCGTTGTTTTCTTTGAACGAGTGGTATATTTGTATTATAATAATGAGTTAGTTTGTCAATAAAATATTCGTAAGCTATATTAACATCATTATTAGTAGTAGTAGTAGTAGTAGTAGTAGTAGTGGTAGAAGTAGTAGAAGTAGTCACAGTAGTAGTAGTAGTAGTAGTAGTAGTAGTAGTAGTAGTAGTAGTGGTAGTAGTAGAGGTAGCAGTTGCAGAAATAGTGAAAAAAGGAAGTAGCCAGTAGTAGAATGTAGAAGTTTGATAGGAAGTGGCAATGTTATACAACACACAGACATTTTCCAAATTTATGTATATCTACACGTATCTTTCTGTTCTCCCTGTTTAGTACAGTTATCTCCTGCCGACTCTTCAACTACATGTAAGCGCAAGCAAAGTACTCCATTGTCTGCTATCCATCATCAATTCATTTCAGGCTAGGGGCAGAAGTATGAATCAAATTATGTATAATTGTTATGAAAGATGTCGCCCTAGAAAAAGAGGTACGCGCGGAATCACAGAACTGAGTGAGATATATGAAAATAAAATTATTTCGACAAATGATAACTGAATTTCGCATCCATCCCTCTGCGCCATGACTCAAGAAATGTATGGATTTGCCATACCATGTAACGAGATGTCTTTTACGGGTTTTTTTTTTCGCGGCTCAATTTCCGGTTTTTTCTTCATATAAAATGTGTTTTTATTGTGATCAGGTTTAAACCTTACTGCAGAAAAAAACTACATAAAATGACGCTTCACACGGGGGACAGCACGCGTAAACTTTTTTGGAAAAAAATCGAAAGCGAGGGAGCAAAGCGACCGAGCTTGTCATTGGGGCGATTTTGCCTTTTTAGAAGTGGAATCGAAGGATTTCTTGCATACTTTTGGTGAATTTTGTGAAAATTGTCCGTAAAAATGTAAGTTTTCAAAAATTCTGGAAGGCAACTGCCCCCTGCCCCCGTGCTGCATACGGCCATGACAAAATAATCGCTCATCCTGTGCCTCGATTTCGTGCAACTACCCTTCTTATTTCACTGCAATGCAAAACCAAATGATAGAATATGGGCTGATACACCTAAGTTTTATTTTTCTTCATGCTCTCCTCCTTGTCCTTCTTCTTGCCGTTTCCATTAAAAAAAAAAAAGGTCCTGATCATTTTTTTTTCTATTGTACTGCCTTTACAACGACGCATTCGCTCAAACGTCTCTAGATGCTACATTCTTTTTTAAAATAATTACACATCTGCAAATAAGTTAAAATCATCATCATATTCATTATCATTCCATAGTCATACTATAGGGCTAAAATGTCAACGACTTGTTTTTCTTTTACGATGTGTAACGGAATAGAACATTCTTTGAAGTCGTTAGCAAAATTATGAGGAATTGCATGTGCTATATATATGGATTTCAGCCCCCCCCCCCCTGCATCTTTTTTGTCATAAATAACTAATGTTTTCGAGATCAATTTTCACTAGCCAAATATCACAATATTTGCGAGGATTTTTCCTCACTCATTCAGAATTCTACTATATTGCTCTTAGTATTAACACCGGTTTGTATGAATAGCTGACGTATAGAGGTCAAATTGAATCATGTGAAATGTAATGTCTGGAACTGTCTGTGCATAATCTCTTTTTTTTATTATAAATATATTAATGAATAAATAAATCAGCCAATCATGAAAAAAAGATAGGTCTATTAAACTTTAGCAACAACATGGAATGACAATTGCTCCTGCCGCAGCTGTTCCGGGCTTTCTGTCCTCCAAGTCTCTAAGATGTATAGGGTTAGAGTTACGATACAGTTTTATGTTAGGGTATAGTGTCAATTCCCGGATTACTTAGTCATTCTATTCATATGTACATGTAGCATTTATACCCTTTGTCTTGGAGTCGTTTAATTGTGAACGGCTCGGAAAATATTGAATAAAGAGAAGGGAAAAAGGAGAAGAGACGAAGAAGAAAGAGAAAAAGCAAATAAAAAATGAAAATGATGAAAACTGGAAAACATGGGGAAAGAAGAAGATTGTGAAAATTAAAGGAGTGTGAGAGAGAGAGAGATGAAAAAAGGAGTAGAAAGTAGACGGACTATGATGATTAAAAAAAAGAGGACGAAAGGAAAGAAAAATGGATCAGATGCAGCATATGCGTAATAGTGCCGAATTCCTTTGAAGCAATATTATCTATTTCAAGCATTGATATATATTTTTCGTACGTTTTTTTTCTGTTCTTCAGTTAATATCCACCTGTGAGTATAAGTGACAGAATAAAGGTCTAGATTCACAAATCTACAGGAAGAAAAAAAGGGAAAAAGAAAAAAGGAGAAGAAGAAGAAGAAAAAGAAGAGAAGAAGGAAAAACTTCGTAAAACTTAAAACTATCATATCACACAGTACGATTTTTTTAAACAACATCATTGATTAATAATCTTACGGACAAAAATAACCACTTTGAAACCACATTCCCTAAATATGGATACAAATGTTGTTCGTGCTGATAGTCCTTTAGCAGAAAGTGCCTGGGAGTTAAGTGAGTTAATTACCATCGTAATGGACGCCAATCGCTCTGCTATTTACACAGTTTTAGGCAGGCTGATGTGTGAATTCCCAATGTCACTTGCAGCCCTTCTTGAAAAGTGGCGACGCATATTTTTGAACCCCTCGCGGAAGGGTCGTTGGACAAGGTTGCCATGTGGAGGAGGGGGGTGCCAAAATTAAAGTTTGAAGGAAAAAAACACAGCAGCGGGATGTTGTTAGGTTGCAATAAATTACATATTAGTGGCACACGTCATTATGCTAAACGTTCCCCCCAAAAAAGAAATAATAATAATAATAATAATAACAAATAAATAAATGAATAAATAAATAAATAGATAAAAAATAAATGAATAAATAAAAAGAAAAAGAAAAATACCTTTGCTCTCTCTCTCTCTCTTCTTTTCTGCGTCAGATCGATTCCTTCGGCACTTTCATAGGTATCACGACATTTTCATGACGATATAATATTTTGCTGTAATCATTCAATGAATTGCAATGGGAAAATTCATCCCTGCCGGAAAAGAACTCAGCGTCACACAGTGTGATCAAAGTGTGTTCACATAGGGGATAGGGGAAGATATTTTCTCACTGTGGATACCTCGACAGTGGGACTGTTCACACAGCATGTTCGCATGGTAGACTATGTGAATATGTGATTCACGCTGTTGAAATGCTTAAATTTAACAGTGTGAACGTGATTTCACATTGTGTTCCACACTGTGGGACACTGTGTTCTTTCTAGTAGGGATATACCGAAAGTAAGTCCGCGATTTAGCCAAGGGCCTTTTCACACGTGAATCTTGAATCATTGTAATGATGATTGCTATTGAAATCGTGCATGATTGTGATTAGCGTTCGTGATTCTAATCATGTTCTAGTTTGGTTTCACACGAGCTAAATATTCGTCATTATCCTAACTTTTCACTGGAATCATCATTCAAATTACGATTTTTTTTTACCGTGTGAAAGGGCGGCAAGATTATTCGAAAGTATGGAGTTAACATGCCAAATCTCGATCAACTCGAGTTGTTTCTAACCTTCAAAAGCCTATACGTTCGATCATTATAGCTTCAAACAGCATGTCTACGATATGACTTTGTATCCCGTTTAATTTCTAAGAATTCATCAGTGCAATCATGGCAATCAATTGGCAAATGGCGTGTAAGTTCAAATTCTGTAGACTGGATGCACGTGGTGGTGGCGAAAAACATGCTTTCAGTATTGTTAATTCTTCGATCGCTCATAGCAAGAGTTGATATCATTGCATCGATTATCAATGAAATTCACTCTAAAATTGTGATTATTTGCAGTTTGCGTTTGCTTACTGGAAAGAAGTGAGTGTTTATTTTTTTCTTTTCTTCATGCTTAGCAGCAAACGGTTTGCGCAAGGTTAAGATACCTTAGTCAAATGTGTGCTCTGCAGCGGCATTGAGGCGAGTCGAAAACAGCCATTTTAACATTCTTTTTTTCGCCAGTTACATAAGAGATGGTTTGAATTAAAATGAATAAAACGGCTGCTTTCGACTCGCCGTACGGCCGCCGTAGAGCAAATGTGACTGAGGTATTAATAACGATAAACGTTTCGTGAGTGTGGCCCAAATGGCAAGGTCGCCATGGGGGGGGGGTCCAACATTTAAGTTTGGTGTTACATATTATGACGCTAAGCATTCCCCGAAATAGCATTGATGTAAAAATCTATCACATAATTAGAATTTCATTTTAACAGGCCTTTTTTTTTTCTGGCTCACTGGCGACATTTTACAAATTTTCCCACATTTGCTATGGTGTGCCCTTCACAATATTTTGATGATTACGATACACAACTGCATTGAATGTATGTGTTGTGTTAAAGCTATATAAATATACACGCAATTTGATTAAAATAAGTGGCAATCTGTAAGGTTTAAAATGGATTTGATATCAAGAGGTTCCGGGGCTCTGCCCTGGACCCCACCCATAAAGCACTGTTATATGGATGAGTTTGAACCATGGCCCCAAAAAGTTCTACAACCAAACAAAAAAAAATGAGGAAAGAAAGGAAAGTGTATTATATTTTTCTGAATATCACGTTAAAATCTTTCTTCATGTTAGATTCTCATGAAAAGTAGATTTTTTTATCTCGCTCGCTTCGCTCGCTCGGGACCTATATTAAGCTACTTCTTGCCAGAAGCGCCATACTCGGCCCCCTCGAGCATATAGAGCTTCGCCCTGATGCTCACAATCATAACAAAAATCCTGTTCACCGTGGCGTACAAAAAAAGAGAGAAAAAAGGAAAGAGAGGAGGGTGAATATGATATCATCTTTTTAACATCATGTCAAAATCTATCACAAAATTTGATTTTTGCAATAAAATTGTCAGAAACTTTTGCTCGCTCGCTTATATATATATATATTTATATTTGCCCGATACGCCATATCACCCCCTCAAAATTTTTGCCTTATGACGCCATTGCCTGTTCCATGATATGACCGGGAAAGTTTTGGCTCTTGCCCCCCCCCCCTGGCCACCGACTCCTGTTACGCCGCTGCTAACCATGTGGAAGCAAATTCCACAGGGTTAGCCCCAGCATAAAATGAGGAGGCCCCAAGAGTTCCAGAAAAGTGTGGAGGGGATACATGTATTAGCGAGCATGGTTGCTCAGTGGTACAGCGCCCGTCACATGAACGGAGGTCATAGGTTCGTTTCATGGCAGAGTCATACCGAAGATTTATCAAACTGGGACCTCCTGCCTTTTTGCAACTTTTAGAATTGAGAATGGATACACAGGGCCCGCTAATATCCAAAGTGAAATAGCCACGATGGGTAGATAAAACTTGGATCTCCTATTTCCCCTGAAATTTTCATCACGATGTAATATTTTACAGATATTGACTGATGGGGTGTGTAATATAACCATTCTTTGGACCGCCGGAATTATATTTTCCCGAGAGGTTAGGCCTATATTTTTACAAAGCGCGCAGCGCTGAGGGAACTTGATTACGAGGGTAAATATAAATCTTTCAGGTGGTCCAAAGAATGTTATTTTACACAACCCATCAGTAAATATATGTTATATTAGATAGATCTAGCATGGACTGATGAAGATAGATCTAGACTGCAGATAGATCTTGGTCTACGATGCATGCAGTAGTAGGGTCTAGACATGTTAACGATATTCACAGTCAGTGACTGATGGAACTGGTATAACATTAGCATAACGTAAGGCACAGTGAATGACCCTGTATAATCAAAATCAAGTTTGTTTAGATCTTTCGTTAGAGTTCGTCCAGTTCCAGACGCCAGGACCCAAATAAGCCAAGGCAAACCGAGAATGCATGTTGAGCCATGATCAGGTGCACATTCTGATCTAACTTGGGAATGAGATAAAACATAACTAACTTAGGTCTACATCTAGATCGATCTAGATCTATGTCAGACTAGGTCACGGCTGTACCGCGTTGGTGGTGGTCTTGATCTTTCTGTTGTCGAACCAGGTCCAGGACCAAATCTAACGTTTCGTTAGCACTAGATCTAACGTTGAATTCTAACGTTAGCAAGATTAGATTTTTGTAACAACTTATACTCTAACGTTAGTCCCCTAGCCTAGATCTAGATCTAACACAATAAAACTATTTAGATCTAGGGCCTGACCCTAACTCATAGATCTAGGACTAGGCCTTACTCTAGATCTACTTACCCAACGTTATAGTTCAAAAATCTGATCTAATTTCCCGTTGCTCATCAGACAGCACCACAAATCTTTGACGTCAGACCAAAACTAAATAAAACTAAGCTTCATTGTTTCTCGGCTGAACTACGTTGGCTCCAATCACCAATGATATCCAGAAATCGTTAAATAAATCCCCAGAAAAGACGTTTATTTCTGTCTACACAAATATAGACTCCATTTTACTGAAGTGGGCATAACGTTAGATCTATTAACGTTAAACCAAAGACACAGCCTAAGTCGTAGTACCGTACGTCGGACATTTCAATTCCGCGGTCCGGTCCGAATGATATCGAGAGTTGATCGATTGCAAACGATCGCTACTCTAGTCCTAACTTTAGTCCCACATATTTTATTTCTGTGTAATTGGTAATATCTAGTCCAGAAGAGGGCGCCATACAAGTACAAAAATATATTTATAGACCGGCTGGTCAATTTATTCATCAAAGATGGACCGGCTGGGAAGCTTCATAAATTTCATTCCTATCACGTGACGCGCTATGGACCAATCGCGTTTGGCTATCTGTCTTGGCTATCTAATATTTTGCTATAACCATTCAAAGAATTGCAAACGGGAATGAATATAATCGTTAAATTCCTCCCCACAGGAAAGAACAGTGCCACACAGTGTGATCACAGTGTGTTCACATAGTGGAGTATTAAAATTGACGCTGTTGAAACAACATGAAATACTCAGATTCAACATTGTGGATACATCGACAGTGTGAATGTTCGCAGCATATTCACACTGTCGAAATGCTCAAATTTAACAATGTGAAGATATTTCACACTGTGAATACCTCGACAGTGTAACTGTTCGCAGCATGTTCACATGGTCGATTATGAAAATATGTGATTCACACTGTCGAAATGCTCAAATTTAATAATGTGGAGATATTTCACACTGTGGATACCTCGGCAGTGTGACTATTCACAGCGTGTTCACATGGTAGACTATGTGAATATGTGATTCAGACTGTTAAAATGCTCAAATTTAACAGTGTGAATGTGATGTCACATTGTGTTCTACACTGTGTAACACACTGTGGAACACTGCGATCTCTCTCGTAGGGATATAACGAAACTAAGCCTGTGATTTATCCGAGACTATTCAAAAGTATGGAGTTAAACGATTATCGATCAACTCGAGTTGTTTCTAACCTTGAAAAGCCCTGCGCTCGATCATTAGCTTCAACAGTCTGTTTACGATGTAATCTTTGATATATCTCCTCCTTTAATTTCTAAGAATTCAGCAGTACCATCATGACAATCATCTGGCAAATTGCGTATAAGTTTAAATTGTATAGACTGTATGGACGGGCTTGTGGCGAAAAACATGCGTTCGGTATTGTTAATTCTTCGATCGCTCATATCAATGGTTGATATAATTGCATCGATTATCGATAAATTCGAGCTAAAATTTTTATTATTGCAGTTTGCGTACGTTTACTGGAACGAAATGAGTGTTGAAAAAACATTTTATTTTTCTTATCTTCTTGCTTAGAAGCAAACAGCTCGAGCAAGGTCAAAATAAATACAGATAATAATGATAGATGTGCCGTGAGAGCGACCCAACATTACCGTACTAAGGAATTGAACCAAAGTCAAAATCGAAGGCGGTGGAAGTGGGCACCCCACATTAAAAAAGGTGAAAATATGCACCCTTTCCGTATTGTTTGCACCATCGTTGCACCATCAACAGTGCAAGCCTGCATAATTTAACGACGCAGATTTTTTCGCCTTGAAATGGGTGAAAATTTGAACTTTTTTCTACAACCATAGGCCTTTTTTTGCATCTCTTAAGGAGAAAGAAGCTTAAAAAATTTTGCACCCTATTAATCGAGCTCCCAGCTTCACTTTTGAAGAATGCTATAATTTAATATTTCTTAGTGAACAATTAATTCACCATTACATATATATATATGTGTGTGTGTTTATATATATCACTAATAATATAAAAGATAACATCTTCCACATTCTTTACCATTAGGCCCTAAGGGATAAATTTATACTAAAACTTTGTCTGAATGTAAAATCTCATAATACCATAACTACGAGGTCTGTTATTACTTTTACGTGTATCAGGGTGTTGGGGTGTGTGCGTGTGTGTATATGTTACTAGGATGTGTATATTTATTGTGTATGGCATGTGGTCATCACAGTCGAATGTTATGAATTTACTGCCTACGAGTATTAATATCTTTTATAAAATGAGATGTCAGAAAAATATGGTCAAATTCTCTCAAACTTGGGATGTGTGACATTTATGGCATATCTTGTGTGTGTTAAACGAGAGAAATGGGCAGATGTAGGTTTTAAATATCATTTACCTTTGGTAGCATTACAAAGTCCATCAATACCATTTTCTTATGGGTTTTCAAAAGTATTAAGTGTTGCTTACGCCGCCGCACCGTCTCTCCGGCGCGCTAATTTTCCTCCACCTATTCAGTTAATTACTTAATGCAAATACATACCAATGTTGCTGCGTAAACTTTGAAGCTATACACACAGTGTTTATTAATAACGTTCGCTGCTGTTGAAAGATGTTATAATGTATATAATTTCGCATATTGCAACTTGTGACAAATGGATGCAGGAACATAAATTCAAGAGCATTGTGAAAATGGCCATGGTGTTGTACGAAATGGAGAAGAGGTGAATAGATAGAGAGAGAGGGGGAGGTAAATGGAAGAAACAAAGAGAGACGGTAGTGTCTTGGTCTAGCTGATATGTCTCCGAACTTTACACTACAATAATGGACCATGATAGCGAGTTTTCGCAATTGTAACACGGACGGATTCTGCAACGTGGTTAATCTATTGAAAATGCAAGTCGAATTACAATGGTCAGCTGAAAGGTATTTGTCGAGAAATGGTGAACCGGGACCGCAGATCGTCCTCAGATTTGGAGCTGACGAAAAAAATCCGAAAATGTAGTTGTCCGGAGTCCAGAACGACACCGTCGTTTTTATTCACCGATTTTTGACAAATGATGTTTCGTCATTGAAGGGCTTTTGATAAACGATTCTCTGCTTTATGAAAAGCATCTGCTTAGTGATTGCGAAAACGCCCTACTATACGGCCACAATGACCTTTGGCAAGGCGTAAATCAGCATCTTGCCGCTTTCGACCCAGGTTAATGATTTTTATATCGTTCTCTATCTCCAGGTTCACTCACTACTAATCCACAATCGTATCAATGAAAATAAATCACTTTTCTAACTAGCATCTTGTCAAGTTTATGTAATGTGCTTCAAAAGAATACAATTCACATACATGCGATTTACCTAGTGCGAGGTTTCTGTGGCCAAACTTGAGTTCGTCCCCGGGGCAAATCCTTAATAGCGCATTTTAGCATCCACCTCGCCGACGTTTTCTGCAACGTTCAGAATCTATTGAAAATCCCGTCAAAGCCCAATGGACAGATTAGAGGCCATTGTCGAAAGTTGGTGGACCGTAACATTTTCTTACAATTCGGACCGGACAGAAATGCAAAAAAAATATGTCCTTTGTCCAGAGTCCAGGGGCTCGTAACACAAAACTTAGCAATGATCGTAAAACATTTTTTTCTACGATTGATTCCATTGACTACAATGTACAATCAGTCGTGAAGATCAAGCATACGATCAATCGCAAACATTTGTGTTACGGGACCCTGGACGACACTGCCGTTTTGATTCACAGATTTTCGACAAAGGCTATTTTGTCATTGGAGGGCTTGTGACAACAAATATCTGTGTCACAGAAAACGTCTGCGAGGTGATTGCTAAAATTCCCCCCATTAACCTTGGAAGTGGATCTTATGCTACCTACAGTGTAAAAAAAAAACGTATTTTACAGGAAAAAAGGAGAAGATTTTGCAAAAAGTAATAACAGAATCATTCCGTAAATTCATGAAACAAGAATTGTTCTGCAATTTAACAGAACAGGTCTGTTTAAAAAGGGGAAAAGGGTGTTACATTACATACACCAAATACCAATTTTATGTAAGATTACGCAATCTGGTAATATTACAGGTGTTTTCGAGAGTCTGCTGCAGGAACTTATTTTATTTTAAGGGTAAATTTTCTAACAGTGTACATTTTATAAGCAAGACCTCTCCATCTTTTATCATTAAATGCTCCTTGGAATTTTTTGTTATTATTATCATTATTGTTATTAATACTATTTTATCATTATTATCAATGAGCAATGTCTGACTACTCCTTACAGTAAGCACCATATCATGTCACCATTTGACAAGTTTCGATTAAATTAACAAATGGTCATCATATTACTTATATTTAATAACAACTTTGGGTGAATGTTTATCGTTTTTGCACATTATTGTTTTTTTTTTTTTTCGTTGCCCAATAGTTTCAACCTGAGAGTATGTTCAACCATCAATTACGACTTTCAACTAATGCTAATGGAATTATAGACTGAAGTTTTCTCACGTAATTGAAGAGGAAAGAAATTTAAAAGTCACTTTCCATGACTCGTGTTTTACACGTGAATAAAATCAAAAGATAGGCGCGAATGCGCAATAAATTGCAATTATTCTAAGACGACACATTTTGCATGTGCCGATCATGCCAAATAAACTATTTATTCTTCTTTATTTCAAACATTTATTGCACTCCCCAATCATGTGATTACATCATGCATAGATCTTTTAAACTTTTTATGTTGACTATATAGCCGGCTAATTGCTCTTTTCACAAAACTGGAGTGAAATAGATACACATCGCGCATCAATTCATCACAGATATCTTAATAGGAAACGCAAAATGGAGTAATTCATGGGCTTCCGCTTCGTGCCGTTTCCATAACCTTCTTGAACCGTTACTTGTATGTAACATTTCACCTATTGTTAGTTTAGCCTTGTACTTTTTTTTCATAAATGAAAAGTAATACCTGGACATGCGTTTGTTTAAGAGGATGCTAGGTTTTTTTTAACCTTCACTTCAGGAAAATGATATTAAGCAAAATGGCTTTTAAAAGGAAAGACATCGAAAGGTTCCAAGAAGTTTTTCAGAATCATTCAAGTCATCCATGGGCATGTCTCATGCTCGTGGATACGTTCTTTTTATTAATCAGAAGGAAAATGGGAGATGAATCTTAAAAACTTGAATTGGTGCTCCCTTGGATAAACATTACAAATTTGAGGTCAACTAACGGCATTTCTAAAATGTACCCCCCCCCCCCACAACATGAATTTCAAACAGAAAAATATGGACACTGATAAAACGTCAAAACTGTCTTTCTTTCCGTCAGAGTATGCTGAATTCTCAAGCGTAATGCTAGTTCGAAATTTGCCTATGTTTCATGAAACTACAATTCTATTTTTCATTTTTTTTGGGGGGGTGTCTTCCCCCTTAGTCTAGCTGTTGAGACCTGAAAATAATTGAATTGAATATTTGAAGAAAAATATAATGACACGTTGCTGTCGGTTACCTTTAGATAGTGGCGTATCTAGCGGGGGGGGGGGGCAAGGGGACACCTGCCCCGGACGCCTTTTTCAGGGGGCGCAAAAAAGGGGAGAGGGGCGCAAATAAATGAAGGAAAAAACAAAAAAAGAAAATAAAAGAGAAAAGGATAAGGAATAAGGCGCAGAAATGGTATACTACTAAAGGTGATTAATACCCCCGTCCTATGCTATTACCATGGTAATGCAGTTTCCAACACATTTAGATAATGATTTTTGCATGTCTTTACGCATAGATGAATATTCGTGCCAACTTAATATTAGTGACGTACTTATTCTCTTCAAAAATTTCAACAAACAAACCATATAAAAGATTCCTTTTTCAAACGCAAATACCGTAACTCTTCGTCTCTATAGCTGCGGGTTTGCATGTTGATAGGTTACTCTTCATTAATTCCTACAAACAGTTCTGAAATACATATTTTTCTAGTTTGATAAGGGAGATTCGAATCCTATTCGTTTTTTGATTGATTTTAACAATCACTAAAACGTCCCTTTTCAAATGAGATGTATATATAAACAAACAAAAAATCAGCTCGCGCTTCGTGCTTGCAATACATGCACCGATGATATACGTATCCTTTTCATGAATTCCTCAAATAGTCTTAAAATTCTTCATTTTCAGGTAAGCATATATTAAAATCTCAGCTCAGCCTTCCTGCTTGTATTAACTGCTTAGTTAAATACACATCGATGGATTAATTCTCCCTAAAAATTTCCAGACTGCAGGTCTAAGTATCAATAATTTTTCACCTCGCGCTTCGCGCTCGCATTAATTGAAATTATGTATCACAGTAAGTATCATACATATATATATATAAATGTAGAGTTCGCGATTATTCTTGCCGTTTCCGCGTTCTTCTTTTTGCGGTATTATCTAGAGCAACTCAAAAAAGGTTCAATTTAGATTCAAATTTTGCACAGACGTAATCTTTCACACGTATTTTCAAAAAAGGGGGAGTCCCACTGACGTCAAGATTATTTCACTTCAAGCGCAGAGTTACTACAAAAATATGTTGATGAATGTTTGACGAATTACATGTACATGAAAGAATCACAAAATAATATATATTACGGGATATTTTATTGGTGCTCATTTGTGTGACGTCATATGCGAGCAGCACCAGCAAATATCATGTGGCATTGAGTTTCAATTTCCATTGGATAACGGCGATGGAATGTTTAGAAGAAGTCTGGATAATGTGTTTGATTGTATTGAGTACATGGATGAATTCACTTTCAATTTCTGGGAAATTACAATGAACTTTACATAATACGATATACGGAAGAACTGCTCGCGGCTTGCGGCATTACAATTTTAAAGATTTGAAAATCCATAACTTCATCAATAACCGATGAATTGGGGCAACTGTTTAATCGTCATCTTTATATTCTTGGTTTCATGAAGCTGACGTCAGGGTTGCCCCTTCCCCTCCCTCCCGCCTCTAAGGGTGATTGGTGGGTTTTGACAATTCACTTGTCAAATTCTGTACAAATTGACAGCAGCTCCGAAAGTGACGCAATCGATGAGCAAAAAAATTTAGAAAATTAATAAATGAGGATTTCATCAGCGAATAAAATAAATTAGATAGAGGAAGAGATGGTAGGGACTAGTCCTAATTAATTTATTAAAAATTTGTTTTTCGTCAGCAGAAGGAAAAGTCTTTATGATCATGACCATTCACACGTTGACGCTTCTACGTCATTTCGCATTCACCACGTTTTGTGATGAAATGGAAAGACGACCATTACGACACACTCAGTGAAAGGGTCATCGCATAATTCTAGCAGCCGCATTATCAATCATTCTACTTCATTCCAATTAAAACCACGACGAGATAGACTCGTCATTATCCCTTATTATATTTTAGCAGGAAAGGTGATACCTAATACTGTGAAAAGGATACATTTATCATTATTTTTAATAATATTTTCAATAGTACACTGTACGTCGATGACTGGCTTAAGTTAGTAATAGATCCAAAGAAAATCCGGAAATAAGGGATGCAAGGTTTGCAAATCCAGTTACTAAACAGAGAAGGGTGGTATTTTGAATCGTTTTTATAATTTTTTTCTAAACCCCATAACACAGTGTGTTCACATAGTGAACTATGTGAAAATATCATTATTCACACTGTGTAAATGCTCAATTTCAACAGTTTAAAAGGAATTTCACACCGTGCCCGCCTCAATGGTGTAGATGTTCACAGTGTGTTGGCATAGAAGAATGTGAATATGTGATTCACGCTGTTGAAATGTTCCTATTCAAAAGTGTGAAGGTGATTTCACAGTGTGTTCTACACTGTGAACACACTGTGGGACACTGCGTTCTCTCCAGTAGGGATATCATACTACCTTACTATATGAATACATTTGTATTATGATGACGCTACAGTCATGACAGTCATACCAACGAAACTGACTCCAAACCGACCGATGGTTTGGCATATGATGTAACGTTCCAGCTTTGGTTGTTCCGGGGTCGGTTCGTCAATGTGACTGGGGCATAAGATTAGTCTTAACTTGATATGATATTAAAATAACGGAGAGTTACATCGCCTCACCTCGAGTTTCATGCAAGAACGTTGATTATTTTATAGGCCTACTCACTTTCATTTTCTTTATTCGTTCTCATCGAGTGTTGATTCCACAAATATTATTCATCCCACCTACCCCCCCCCCCCCCCGCCCCCTCCTTTTCCACTTTCACCATTTTCTCTTTTCTTTTATACAAAAACGTGACGTGATATTAGGCATGATATCTGTCAAACAGTTGTAAACACAGGCGTCTTTCGATGACGCTACCCTCGTTCTAATGTAGCAAACCCTCTTAATTGCTCTCCTCTAACATTATGATCTCTTTAATTATAATGACGTTTTAAATACTTTATAAGAACGACGCGTCTCCACGTCTCAACTCGGTTTCTGGCAACATGAAATGCCCATCGCATTAGAAATATAATTATCCCGCTCATCTACGGTGTTGCCATCGTTCGAGAACATAAAGCGTGATGATGGAACAGAGATGATTGATAAAACAAAACCACAATAACAAATTATATTGTGATGTCATTACCACCTGCCGTGACGTATATAGGAGCTATGGAGAGTTGCCCCCCCCCCCACCCCCTCCCCCTCCCTCACAAGTCCCCCACCAACAGTCAGGGATGGCGTCACAGTCAGGGGGGGCATGAAAGATGAATAAAACATTAAAAATAAAAATATTAAGCATAAAGTATTAACAGGGAAAACAACATATACGAGAAACAGCTGGGAAGTGTGACTTAACCCAAATAGTTATTAAAGCTGCAACGAACCAACAGCCTAACTATATAGCGCCACCTCAAGTCCTAAACAACGCATATGTGGTCAGGCACAATGCAACATTCTGAGCTGTGAAGTCCTTTAATATTCGCCCACTTGAATTATAACACACTAATCCACCACTCATTACATCCATAACGCACTAACTTACCACGTAGCAAAAACAAGTAAGTTCCTCCAAAAAACATACAGTAATAGTCTCTTTGTATGAATGGATTATAAGGCAACGACTTCATTCTCTGTATTACTTATGGTTATCTAAAAATGTATAATTTTTAGACTAGTTATCTGCCGCACACAGCCAATGAGAGACCATGCAATTTGATGGCAAGTTTGCTCCCCCTTTTTCATGGCCCTGGGATCGATTTTTGGCAGGGGATGCTGATGTACATTTAAAAAGAAAAAAGAAGACGAAAAAAGTTTTCACAACAAAATGCAGAACAAATTGGTCTAGAGTATTTGAAAAGCAAAAAAAATAATAATGGGGGGGGGGGAGGGTTTCACTACAATATTAAGGTCATTTAGATAACACTCTTTTTCATTTGTACACATCTTCCAGAATACCTTTGGGGTGGGTGCTGCCTATGGAGAATAATACACGCATCCCGAAGGATTTTTTATTTTTTATTTTTTATTTATTTATTTTTTTTTTTTTTTTTTGGGGGGGGGTATTTCAGCACCCCCAGCACCCCGTTTCTAAGGGCCATGCCCTTTTTAGAGGTAAGCTCTGTTAGTCATCTTCCGGAGAGGAGAAGATGGGATGCCCAAATGGAGCTAAAACAATGAGTGTGTTTGTATATATACATAAGATATCACGACTAGTCCTATGTTTAATTTTCACAATGATGTTAAAATTAATCATGGTCATGATACCGACGACAATAATTATAAAAAAATATATAAAATAAACTTGATAAACGTAGATATTAATAAAAACAATAATCATATATAAAATCATATACATGCCCTTTCCAATGATTTATGTATTGCCTTTCGAAGCAAATGCTTTTGATAACATCAAGAAAGCAGGGAGGTAAAAATAACACGGTAGAGATTTCCACGACAGCGTGTTACTGGTACTGTTGCGTGACATGCGGATTTAGTGGAATATCGTAAATCGTGACGCAGCTCTCGATCACATTTTCAAGTAATCATTTACAAATCTCTGGATCATGATGACCCTCACACTCTAAGTGAAAAGGTTTTAAATCACAAACCATTATATTGAAACATAGACAGATCTGTGAGATAGGAACGATTACAACTGACATTTATCTGTTTATTGACACTCCCGTGCACGTCAAAGGGACTCGTGAAGTTTTGCGAATGAATTGAAATTTAGACAAAAAAATAAATTTCTGAATTCTGCTTTAAAGAGATAATTGTATATAATTTCCACGGAAGTGATGGACAACACTACTGAAAATACACAGGGATGCTGAACTTTGATTCATTCAAGTCATGGGGAGGGGTATAGTCCGCCATCACACACACACAAACGCCCTCACACACACACTTACTTACTTACCTAATTACTTACTAACTTACTTACCTAATTACTTACTTACTTACTTGCTTGCTTAGATACTTACCTAATTACTAACTTACTTACTTACTTACCTAATTATACTTACTTAATTACTTACTAACTTACTTACTTACTTACTTACTTACATGGAAAGCAAAGTGTTAAACTCTCTTTTCAAATAATTTTTTGCCATTTGTATTTTTGGAACTTTGTAATGTTAAAATACCATTCTACTCAATTCATGAAATTGGCAGTGATATTCCAATTTTATTTTCCCGACCACAGTTTCTGCATTTAAAACCAACCAAACTCAAATGTTCATTTGTTGATAACTACGTATGCCAATAATATCATAATTCATGTTCACACTATTTTTCCAGACCACCCCCCCCCCCCTTCCATGTTGGATCAGTGTTTTTTTTTCATGCATTGTTTTTGTATTTGTATATTGTCAAACTGTTATGTTTTTTATGTATGGTGCATTTGGTTTCCCATTCATTAAGCTTCTGTTTAAGGCACCTTGAACATTAAAAACCTATTCGCAATAATTGTTATTCATAATAAAATTATATTGAGTTTAAGTATAAAAAGACATTGATAGAAACTTGAGACCCGTCTGAACCTTTTTACAACTTTCTATGACGCACACGGATTTTCTACAGGGGATACAGGGAAAACATGTATGGATTTTATATCAATTCTAGTCGAGTTGAGGTAATATCATCGATTTCAATTTTTAACATTGAAAACCCGTAGCTAGATTGATTGTGAGGAAAGACGTATTCACCATTATTCAGAATAATATTTTTTTATATCTTCTGCAAATCACAGGGTTTTGTATTTATTTTACACGAAATGAATCAGCATCGAACCCCAAAACCATCAAATCTACCTTTAGACAGTGACGCAGAATGTGGTATTAAAGGTTCAACTTGCAATGATAATTCGATTAAATTAGTTGTGCATGCAAACGGTGACATTTCACTCTTAACTTGTATTCGTTTATGATTGGTATTTACACGCTACAAAGTGAAATGTTAAATGGGCGATTGAATGAGTGATAACATTTTCCAAATGTTACCTTTACTTCTTTAAAAGGTTCGATCCAACATTTTTTTAGATTTAGGTTAGATATAACCTTTGCAAAAGGTTGTCACTCTTCCAACCTTTCAACTGGTGATTTAACATTTCAATTTTCAGTGAATACTTCTTCAACTTGATGACAACATAATTGTTCGTGACATATTATTTTTATCCGAGCATTTTTTCTTCCTTTTTTTTTTGCTTGAAAGAAATATTTTTATTTGATCTTTTACAGGTCTAAAAGTCTCCCTCATAGAAATCCACCATTCCCACAGGTGACCTTTAATGACGTTCTGTTTGCGAAGACACGAAACCTACCTCGAGTACAAGGAGAATACTTTCACTGTATCGTAATAGCTATCTCAGTGAATTGACCGATTCAAACGCCATGTGCGTGCCACAATGTGAAAACCAGAACCTATCCCTGGGCCTCGTCTAACAAAGAGTTGCCATCGATTCCATCAGCAATTAGGGAGATGAGGCAACGCGAACATCTAAAATTTGTTCAAAATGTTTCCGAGATATGATGTACACTGCAAAAACTCCAGTGTTGATTTAACACCAGACCGGAATCTATATATGTCCACACCAGAGAAGCATTGAAACAACACCAGTTTGGAATCAAACCGATGCTGTTTTAATACTAATTGGTGTTGTATAAAGACCTATCTGGTGTTACCAAAACCAAACTGTTTTTGTTTAACACTTCTCTGGTGTGGACATATATAGATTCCAGGCTAGTGTTAAATCAACACCGGAGTTTTTGCAGTGTATAATTGCCATGACAATTCAGTCATTTCAGTGTGCTCCTCTTTGTTTACAAAAAAAAAACACTTTGCAAATTCCCCGTAGGGAAAATAATGACATACATGGATTCCCTTATAGTTGAGGTTGATCGGATCAGTCTCAACTCTTTGTGAGAGGGGACCCGGGTTTCTTGCTATATTTGGCGGCAGCGGCGCGGAATACCATGAGCGGATGCGGGTTAAATCGAGGTCACGTGATTGATGAATGCGATCAAAGGCGCCACGTAGCGTTAACTCTATTCACATCTGACGGAGACGCGGCCACAATAGGTATTGTGTGTATTTTAGGGTCACTGCGGGGTGCTCTCTCCCCTCTCTCTCACTTAGCTTACCCATGTATCTATCTGTCTCCATTGCTTTCTATCTCCTCACTCTCTTATATGTATTCCTGTCCTTCTCTCTCCTCTCTGACTTTATTATTTTTACGCTTTCTTCCCCCTCTGCTGTGTCTCTTTCTGTCTCTCTTGTAATTCTCTGTTTTGTTCTTGTTGCTGCTGTTGTTGTTCTGCATTCTCTTTATTTTCCCTGTATTATTACATTTGTATCTAATATTTGAATTTTCTACAATTCTTAAATTCAATCTCAAACTGGATTCCTCAATATATTTCCGCGTATGTTTGCATTAATATATTTCTAGACACATCCTTCCATCCATCCTTCTGCTTGTTCTCATATTATTTCCCTTTTTATCTAATATTTGGAAATGTACAGGTTTTTAATTCAATCTGTAGCTGAATTCCTCAGTATTTTTTTCGAGCATTTGTGAGCTCAAGTTGGTTTCTACCTACGAATCGGATACAATTAAATGAAATTGAAGCTTGCATTTCCGTTAAAGTAACATGGTTTTGTTTTGTTTTGTTTTGAATTGTTTTAGTTTTGGAATTTTGTCTAAGTTACTTTTTATCACGTTATCGTCAATGAGATAAATATTTTAACTATTTCTCTGTTTTTTTATTAATCAATTACAAGTTGCCATATTTATCAACTCTTATTACATCCTGCCAATAAGTTCTAATGACGTTTTTACTAAGGGATAGTGCAATACATTTTCTCAATACAATTTCTCAAAATATATCATTGCTTTCATTAGATCAACATGCTGGAATAATATTGCAGATGAACTTAAATCATTTCCTTCGTCGTTAGCATTCAAACTTATATACAAGGCTTAAATACTGCGTGTATATTTTTGATACACATAGCTTGTTTTCCCTCCAACCTTTTTTTTTTCTATTGTCATCTTATCCTTATTTCCCGCCTCTCTCTCTCTCTTACACTTTCTTTCCATTCTCCATTCTCCACTCTCCACTCCCCTTTTTGTCTGTCTGTCTGTCTCTCATAATAACGTAACGGTTATCACCTTCCCCCAACCCGTACTACATCAGCAAAAAACTCCTTTGTCTTTTCTTGGACCAGTATTATTTGGAATTCCCTGCCAAACGACTTTGAAGAATCTCCAAACATTACTGTTTTCGAACGCAAACTTAAAAGATGCTCATTTGTCAATACTTCACATCAACAATTCAAGCTAAGATTATAATACCAAAAGCTAAGAGTATTGAAATTTAACCTTTAACTATCAATAGTTTTCCCCCGATATTCTGAATAATGATACTACAATTCTTAACGACCTGTGCAACTGCCATGTTCCTCTTTTCACTTTCAGTTATACTTGCACCACCCTCCTCTCCCTCCTTATTTCCTTTGCCTCCTTTTCCCCCTAATTATGATGTCATAATTATATTTTTCTACATTAAAAAATATTGTTATAATTGTTGTTATCATTGTAATTATTATCTAAATCACCTTCTCTTAATGTTGTAGTCGCTTTACTTTGATATTTTGTAGATTACTTGTTCTAAGATCGTCTTCCGTCCATCTCATTATTCTATATATTTTTTGTTAATCAGCTGTTGAAAGCAAGTTTAGGGACTTGCCTTTCATACAAGCTTTCCTTTTTCTTGGCAAGTTCTTCTGCTCTGTTCCATTTAATCTTTATATCCAAAATAATTGCGGCTCACTTTACTTCCTGTTTAATTTGTCTTAATATTTTTTCATGTAATATCATTGAAATTTCTGTGTTATTTTGAGTATGTACCGCTACTTCGATTGTATTATTTTTTGTTGTTGAACGGAAATGAATAAAATCTAAATATAACATATTTTCAATGTGCTAATAACCTTATTCTGGAATTGCCCTTATTGAGCATCTTTGGCTTTTGGCAATCCCTCCACATTCAGGTTTTGTTTATTCGCTTGTTGTTATTTTGGGGGTATTTTTTAGTGTTTTTTTATATTATTTCTTCTTGTAATTTTTTGGCATCTTTAATCAGCCTTTGTTTGTATTTTCTATCATGTTTTTTATATTGTTAAATTTGAATATGGAAATATGTGAATTGAATTGAAAAAGAAACAAAGATACATACCAAAAACATAAAGAATGAAGTTAGTGTATTTTTAAGACGTTATTAATTAATATTTTTACATAAAAAAAATAGTTTCTGTTTTTGCCAACTTTCAAATTATATTCATTTTGCCGCTTAATTATTGAATATGAATTAATTCAGACACTATCTAGAGGATAGTTAATACATTGATTAAGAAAACTGAAAAAATTATTTTTTGAGAGAGGGGTCGATACAATTTTCAAATAACTAAAAAAGATGGGACTATCGTGAATATATTTAGATAGAACAATGAAAAAAATGTATCGAAAAAAATGATACTATAAATAGGTAAATCAATAATTAGATAGTCAGACAAATTATTGGACAAATAAATGAAATAATTACTAAATTTATTAACCTATGAGTAGTTTGTTAATAGATTAATAAACATGATTGGTACTTCCATTGTGTTCTATTGTTCTTCCTTATTTGTATTAATAATTTGGTAATCCAATATGTTATATCATACCTCATGCAATTAAGTTCCCAATACTTCGTCCCTATAATAACACCGAATTTTATTGATTTTCTACTCGAATTCAGTGAATTTAATCAATATCTCATACTCAATTTCGATTTTATTTTTTTACAGCATTCTTTGTTTAACTATTCTCATTTGACCCCCATTAAAAATTCAGTGTAATTATTTCATATGACAAGGGAAAACAAACTACTTCATTTATGTATCCATGATTTTACTGTGATTTTGTTGTCCAATATTCTACGCTTAACTTTCCTTATTCCACTAATTTGTTTTTTTACATTTCAGTATGTTATTTTGAATTTGGTTTTACATAATTTTCTGATTTTGGTGTGTCCTATTTATTTAACTTGTAATGCATAAATTATTATTCTCTCTTTTATGTAACTATTTTTGTTACTTAACGGGTATGATCCCGTTAACTTCTTTTGTTAACTTGATCATGCCGAAAAACAGTCAATCTGAACATGCTACGCTGCATAACGATATTCTAATAAATAGCTGAATATCAAATAATGAATAACTTAATGTAGTAGATAATATTCGATAATACATGTATAATAAACAAATAAATTAAATTACTTAGAAATAAAGACAAAATAAAATGAAAATAGAATAAATCCGAAGATCTGTCCAAATATTTGTCCTATTTTTTTTTTTCCTTCAGAGTCCGATTGTAGTTACGTATTCGAAAAAGAAGCATGGAATTTAAAGTATATACCCTTCTTATTAAGATAAACTAAGTCTTGGATAAAGCAACGAAAGTACTAAGTAATCATCCGAGCACTATACTACTTAAATTTTATTTGATTATGATTATTGGTAAAAGCATGGCTTTTATCTTTTACTGGAGAAGGCGGAAAGGTCGATGACCCATTTTCTTCAATTTCTTGAGCAAGCTCCATTCGGCGGGGTTTCTTTTCCTCTCACCTTTAAGAAAATTGAGATCAGTATTGCTGCACTCAGAGAAAATTACTCCCTCTTACCCATAATGCCCCGCGGGGATCTGCGACATCTCATCTCCTCTTTTTCACAAATGATGTACTTCTTAGGGATCCTTAAGTTTATTGTATATGGAGGCCATCATGTGCAAGGACATAATGAAATGTGAAATCATATTTTGGTGTTCAGATCAGATTTTATTTGTCTTTAAGTTTCTGCATAATTGTTTTCCAAATCTTAGAGTAAAAGATTTTCTCGAATTTAAGGAATCATCATTAACGGAAATTTAAGGGAAATTTCACAAATTTGGTCTCTTTTCATGCCGCTATTGCCGATCACCATTGTTACTCCAATGTGTTATTTTTTTATAAATTGAAATGTATTTCAACATTTCTTTTCCAAGCATGATTGAATGCTCATTCGCTATTCCATTCATAAACTTAGAAGGCATTATTTTCTTGAAAATCTTTGGGAATATTAGTATATTAGCATGCATGCTGAGTGGAATTTTGCTTTCTGTCCATGTCTGTGTTTTGCTTTGTAAATATGAAAACCAGACATTGTCTGCAATTCAAACTTCCATTGTCATGATTAAAAATGATGTTATGTTTTATTCATATTCGTTTCTAGTAAAATGATTTCTAGAAAAAAAAAACAGAAGATTATCTGAAACGTACGGACTTCACGGATATCATACTCAAGCTACTTATAAAATATTTCATACAATCACTAATAAGCTTTGTTTTGGAAGGCTTTGGGGGCTGTAAGAGAAAGGAATGTCGACCTATATATTAATCAGATCCCCTCCTCCACTCATTGTGGCAATAAATTAAGTTGGGGCAAAATTATGTTTCCTAGGATTACCCAACAACTAAGGATTTAACGTTTCAATCCGCTTAATGAACGAATCATATCGAAAGGATTTGAATTCATTTGAACATAAATGAATTGAATTGGATCCGATTTGTTTCCATAACGAAATTGTTATCAATATGATCTCTCACAAATGGCATGCCGCAGGCTTGATATAGTTTATGTTTGATTTGTTTTCGGCTATTATCCTAGTATTATCCCGGACGAAATACAGATTGCATTTGCCGAATTCAATTTTTATTCATCTGAACCGACTTGCATTACAAAATCACTGTTTAATTTGGATTGCGCATTGATATACTTTTTTAATGGATAGTTTCGAATAAAAATCCCAAAAATTGAAATTTCCATATTTCAATCTTTATTTATTCGTATCTTTATTCCAAGGGGATGGATTGCGGGAGGTTAATCCCTACTGGTAAGAGCACAGTGTCCCACAATGTGTGACAAAGTGTGTTCACAGTGTGGAACACAATGTGAAATCACTTTCACACTGTTAATTTGAGCATTTCAACAGTGTGAATTTATAATGATAATAATAATCCGCATTTATATAGCGCTTAACACATCGAAACGACGTCTCTAAGCGCTTTACAGATATATTATTACCCCGGTCATCGGATCCTTGCATGGCCGTATACAATGTATGCACCTTCTTCACTCCCTGGGGACTCAATTGCTAGGCATACTACATAGGCTTCGCATCCTACCGGGTACCCATTTTAATAATACCTGGGTGGAGAGTGGCAAATTGTGGATTGACGCCTTGCCAAAGGACGCTTGGCCATGGTGGGATTCGAACACACGACCGTCTGATTATAAGTCGAGAGTCGGAACCGCTACACCACGGCGCTTCCACAAATTTTGTCTTTAAGATTTGCATATTCTAACAGCCGAACATAGGAATACGCTGTGTACATTCACACTGTCGAGGTGTCCACAGTGCCTTCTGTTGAATGCAAGCATTTTGACAATGTGAATAATATTTTCACATAGTCCACACTGTGGAAAAAACTGTGATCAGACTGGGTTCTCTCCATTAGGAATATAATTTGAAGAGATCAACCTGCGTGACCAACAATTTAAAAAGGGGTTTCCAGTTTGTTGCCAGGTCAATAGATTTGGAATTTATTTATTTTCGTAGTTTGTTCGAAAAAAGGAATGGCATTTAATTACCACTGATAAAGTTATTGATAGTATTCATTATGTAAAGGGGCCGCGGAAGCGGGTGGGGCTTTTTTTCCAAAACCGTGTACAAAAGCGTAAAAATGACCATATGATTGTGATTTGTTGCATGGTCAGCCCCCCCCCCCCCCCCCCCCCCCCACTTTGAAAACCGTTCCGCGGCCCCTGATGTGGATGTTATGGCTTTTGTCATGAATGTCTGCGTTCGCTTTCCGGATTCTCATCGTTTATTGATGTATCATAATAGTCTAATTTTCATCTTTGTTTGGTCTATGTTTCGTACAAAAAGAAATATTGACTGGATTTGCGCATGCCTTTTATTAATCTTTATATTTTCTTTCTCTGTTAAACGTTAGTATGAACAAATTGTATTAATTACTTGCTATAATGAGTAATGATGATTTTGACCCAAAATACTAACTCTTACATCTGTTCATTGAAAGTGCTTCATGTGAAATGAACTTAATGACCTGTATTCCTAAGTAGGATTCAACTGAGACGAATGTCTAATTGTGAGGTAAAATTATGGGAAGCCCAAAAAGTCAATACTCGTTCACCTTGTTATGTTTCTTGTGTTTAAAGTAGTTTATCTTGATTCCCTAATGGTAAAGTAATTGAATATTTATTTATCCATCCGAGACAGCGATTTAAGAGTGATATGAGCTGATATATTGAACATCTGATATTAGAGATTCATGTCACAATTGACTATCCATATTAGACCCCAACTTTAGACCAGAATTTAAGTTAAACCAAACTTCAGAATACGGGCCAATGAGTCTAAAACAGGATAAAATATGAGGGATTCCGTATCCATAATGATAAACTATATTATTCTTTTGCACCTTTGTGACCAGCTCTTTTTCATTATCACTCCTTCTCGAAATGATGGTGAATGTTGATCGAAGTATAAAAGGCGAAATTTCGTGACAAAGTGTCAACGGCAGTAGTCCCGTTACACTCTGCCAACACCCTCATCATGGTCATTATTCACCCCCCCCCCCCTCTCTCCCCCTCCCTCCATCTCTCTATCATCTCCGTATCTCGCGTCTCTCTCTCTCTCTCTCTCTCTCTCTCTCTCTCTCTTTGCACTCTTTTCATCCAACGTGCATCCCACTTTCTAGTATCTCTCCCCCCCCCACCCTTGGTAATGGGAAGCGGGGATGCTGGAATGATTTGTGTCGCTCGTCGAATTTTATTCCAAGACAGACCCCCCCCCCTCTTCAAAAATCGTTCTCAGGCCCCTCTCCTCACCCTCTCCCTCCCCCTTTTTCCCCCTCCAAGTTTCATGCTTGATAATTCATATCGTTCATGATAATTCCATCCCTATGTATCTGTTTTTTTGTAAAAAAGTTTTCGCTCTGTAACCAAAATCTGAATCAGTCGTTATTATGTAATGTATACAAGTAGAATTTATAATTTGTGATTTTTTTGCGGTTTTTTCAGTAGTTTTAACCTGTCTTTTAATTTACTTGATTTATTTGGGTTCAATATACATTTAAGAAAATTTACGTATTGCTAGCTTGCTTCGATTGAATAAATCTAACTGAATTAGGCAAAGATGATGATTACATATATATAAAATCATGTTCAATTAACGCCTAATTGAAATAATGCATGAATATTTATTAGAGCAATTTTTTTTAATAACTGTCATATCTATTTGTGTTTGAAATTGGGTGTGCTAACTATTTTATTCTTTTGTTGAATCAAAGAAAGAGCAACATTAAATAGTCATTTAGCAGAAAAATTTCAGATTTCTTTTAGGTTTTCGGAAAATGCTTATATTATTCTCACTGTTTCATCATGTTTATTTGTAAGAATGAAACGATCGCGTATAAATATCAATGTCAGTACCTATATACATGAACAGGTAAGTGACAGTGCACAAAGTCTAATATTTGGATAAAAGATGTCTAATATGAAAATGATGCCACTAAAAGTGGGACGATGGGGGAGCGGACTTTCGAATTACGAAAGTCAACTCCGCCATTTGATTTTTTTTCAAATATTTTTACTTTGATTTATTTACTTAATTGAATTAAGTTACTGTATCTTAATTTTCTTGAGTAAAATGGATGCAAAGAAAATAAGTAAATTTTACTAAAATCTGCAAAACTCATAAATACTTGAAAAAATTAAGGCAATTTTTTGCCACAATTTTATTGAGTAATTTCAACGAATTTATTTTTACAGTGTATATTCCTCCGAAGATTGGCGTGATACCTAATGGGTGCGGAACCCTGGTGAAAAGACCACGTTATTTCACATTGCAGAAATACTCAAATATAACAGTGAATAGGTCTATTGGGGTAGTTTCACACTGGTTACCACACTGTGATCACACCTAGGGGCAAATTGTGGGGCACTGTTATTTTCCAGGAGGCACCCTCCCCTGGAATTTGTACAGCCAACCATTTTAGAGGGCGTTTCGTCCCCCCCCCCCCCTTCCCTTTTAAGAAATCGCGACTTGCCCGCCCTAGGAAGTCCTCTGTTCGCGATTCGTCCGATGCACGATGCTTGAAAAGTGTCTTAGATCTCAAGAAGGGGGAAATACATGCAACGAAACCCCGAAATAGACCTAAGTTAAGCATTTAAACTAAATTATGCCCGGAATTTTCGTGTGACATCACGATATTTCCGACAGCAATTTATCGGAGACCACTGCGATGTGTATTGATCGCTGTGGGCTTGTTCAATTAGGTGTTAACACTTAATTGAATTCTTTGACGAGCAATTATGAA
This sequence comes from Lytechinus pictus, assembly GCF_037042905.1. NCBI lineage: Eukaryota > Metazoa > Echinodermata > Echinoidea > Temnopleuroida > Toxopneustidae > Lytechinus > Lytechinus pictus. Next base: position 10,802,755 of record NC_087263.1, on the reverse strand, counting down.
TGCTCCATAGTTTAGGCTTCCGGCCAATTTGGGAGGCGACAAATACCGCCCCCTCCGGCCTAATCAACGAGAATATTGGATACTGCAAATAATTATGAGGTCAAAAGAAATATTTTTTAGTGATACAGCAATAAATCAAAAAGACACCTGAAAATATAGGCTGTATACTCAGGGGCCAACTATACACAGTAAAAAAAAATGTTTAAAATTTCATACAATTCTGTTTACGATATGATTGAACCTTACAGTGGTTGTTGGGATTTAAACATTAAAAGGGGGAATATTGTTGTTTAATCTTTTAAACACTTGTTTGAATTGTTTAAACATGTACTGTAAGGTTCATATAGTAAACAACAAATAATAATTTAAACAGTGTTTCTACTGTGTGAATTAAGTCTTCTATTGACTTCAAAATCAGGTAGTTTACTTTTAATTTTCAGGTAGATTTAATCAGGATGTAATTAATTAGTTGAAGAATGTTCAAAGGATAGAGTATTATAACCACTCCAAAGTTGTTTCACTAATTGATGTACTTTTGTTGCGCCTCCCTCGTAAAAGGGGAGGACGGGGACTTTTAAATTGTGTTAATGGTATAACGCCCGGGAGAACTCCTTGAGATTAAATATGATATTAACATCAATTAAAGCAGATATTGGTCATGCAACATCATGTCACATCTCTGTGACGGTTATCGAATTCCTTCAATTACCACGTAAGGACACAAATTTCGAAACGCAATATACCAAATAAAACATAAAGAAAACTGACACACGCACAGTATCTGCTTCATCAGTTCTCGCTAAAATTATGAAATCATATTCATGTGATTATATTTATATATTTATATTCTATCTAACTGCCAAAAATCAATCTAAAAGTCATTAAAAATGTCAATTGTTAGGGAGTGCAATACTAGCAAAGTAAACAGATAAAGAAGATGATGATGATTCACAGCATTTATATATCTGTGAAAACGTTCTTATAGGCGCAGGCACATCCAATTGAATTAATTACTAACACTTCTCCTAAAATAGGTAAGAGAGGGGCAATTTAAAGAAAAAAGATACATAAATGATTGTAACAGAAGTGGATAAAACGTAAATGATTCCTTTAAATTCAAATCATAGTTTTTCTTTAAGAAATCAGAGTTGAAATTGTGAAATACATTCTAAAAGATTATCAAACGACACCGCTCCTGAAAAAAAATACCGTATGATCAAATAACTAAGACAGGTGTAGATTTCTTCTGGGCTAATTAACATGATTTAAGTTCGTAAATTATACAAGGGAATGTTCACAAACAGCTGATTTGTCCCTCTCATAAATAACGCCCTATACAAATTGAAATCAATCCAAACAAATAAATATTTTATCGAGTGTGTTTCGTGTATAGTTGTGTATACTTTGGATAAAGATCAGTCAACATCATTTCAAACATGTAATCTTAAAAGGAACGGACTTACCCCCCCCCCCCCTATGTGCGATTTGTCATTGACTCTGTTATGAATAGCTCTTCCAGTTTGCATTTCGAAATAACTATATGTAAAACAGAGAAAATTATCCTGTTAGCATATTTTGTTAAGAGAAACAAAAATGTTTGGGAGAGAACAAAACATTTGCTTTGATTCGCGGTGACATATTTATTGCGGTATGAATGAATAGAGTAGTAAATGTGTGTGTTCTCGTTGAAATGGGCCTACACAACTCAAAATGTTGTATTGTGGATTTGTGGATAAGAAACTTGGCCAGATTTGAGTAGGTGAGGTCATAAGGCGGGATTATCAAGGCTGCAGAATCGCATGCTCTTTAAAGTATCATGAACCCGGATCATGAACATGATGAACAAAAATCTGTGTTTGTGTCAGGTAGAAATGGGAAAATAACAAGTGTGCATGTGTAATGATTACAGAGTTTCAAAAACTGCATCTTTAACGTATAAATAACAATCAGCAAAATAAGACTCCAGAATCGTATGCACTTTAAAAGATCATTAACAAAAAGTTGTGTTAGTATCAGGTAGAATTTGAAAAATAACCTGTATGCATGTGTAATAACTACAGAATTTCAACAACTGCATGTTTATTGTATTGACAACTATCAAAGTCAATGTACTCCGATAAAGATTATATTTCATTCCATGCTAGAAAAATCAGCCATTTTCACAACATTTTTCAACCTGCTGTCCAAACGAACGAAGAACTTCAATTTGCTTTGTGGTAATAATAAAGTACTACTGGGTAGACATGCAAAAAACTGACAACCAACACAAATATGTTGTCCATAGGTGAATTAGAGCCTCAAGTGTTGCGTGTCGTACGGGACATTTCTGCGTCCCGTACGACACACAACATTGTCACCTATAAATTACCCATAATCAAATTTTTTGTGTTGGTTATTAGTTTTTCACATGACTAACCACTATAGCTTTATCATTGACAAAAATAGAATATTTATTGCTCAAGCATTTGACTAAGAAACTAGAAATTGTTGTCAAAATGTCCCGTACGACACGTATGGAATCGCCCATTTACTATTCAACCCCACGCCCTTTCTATGTACATGTATGTTTGAGGGTATATATGTAACCATGGTCATTATCATGATAATGTTCATCTCTTTAATTTTTATTAACTCGGCCAATGTCAGTTTCATTTTTTTCATTCGATGGAAACTGCTTTGTAATATCATGACAATGTCTTATTTACTTTTCGATATTTCCTTTTTTCCGTATTTGTCATTAATAGAGAATTTTGTTGTTATGCTTGATAAGCACAAATGAAGCAATGATCTTCATTAATGTTCTGTAAACAAATGTTTTCCCCCTTAATCGAATGTTTTGAGAAAGAAGTAATGTGTTTAAATTTGGGAGAAGTAATTGAACACATATCTTGCATAATCAGGTCTAAAAGAATTCCTTCGACTTGGGTTAAAAAAGGTCGACTTAATGGGACATCACCTGCCCGTGTATTCGACAAAATATATTTAATGTTTGCGAACTTTACGGGCTCAACAGAATTCCTTAACAAGACACGGCAGTTGGTGAATATAATTCTGTGTTTTCTTCTCCTTTCACCACTGTTAACCATCCTCTCCTCAATTTCACCTTTATCTTCCTTGATATTTACGTCTCTGATTTTCTCCAACCATTTCCTCCTTGCCATCTTTAATTACATGACATCTCACATTATTTTAATATTCGATGGGTCTTTTAAGAACACAGGCCTCTGAACTGACGGCGAAATTTCGCCCATTGTGAAAGGTTAATTGCCAATTGTTTCGTGACACGGCGAAATTGCTCGAGTAATTAGATGTTCCACCTGACAAGCCTTGCACTCCGATGATTCTATGAACATTAGAACTAATCACATAACTTTGAAGTTATTTTAACACACATCTAGTGCTTTCCATTGCATATATAACGCTGCCCCTCCCCCTCCTGCCTTGGGGCTATGCGACGCGGAATTCTTTTTTCCGCCTTGTAGAAACATTGGAGGACACATGCGCCCTCTTTGTGGCAGTGCGAAGCGGTGTGGCCGTTGCCGCCCCCCCCCCCCCCCACCCTAAGGGAAAACTTCTTTTTTTTTTATAATCAAACTTGTGCATAATTTTTTTAAATTTCACTTGATGAAATACAAAAGCGCCACTATGACAACCTCGGTCGCCTCACTCCCTCACTTTTGAATTTCTTCGAAAATTTTAACGTGTCTCCCGCCCCCCATGGGGAAAAACAGTGCACGGCCATGAACCCTCTTGAATCTATTGAAAATGCCCGTCCAATCACTATGGAGAGATTAGAGGTCATTATCGAAAGCTCATGAACCGGGATAACACATCGTGTGAAAGGCCCGGTCCCACTGCCTTCCGTACACTGCACCTACGGATGCAAAGAGGATGCAAAACGGAAATAATCATGCCGTACGGTGGGGAAACGCTATGCATCCGTTATGTACTCATTGCATCCACTGTGATTTCATCTGCGCTAAAAGTTTTGAGCTGCAAAAAACTTTTAGAACGGTTGAACTTTCCGCCGGGTACGATGTAAATCCGCAACGTATACGAGCAACACACGTTCCATGTCCTTTATCATCCGTTAGACGCTGTATCCTCTTTGCCTCCTCTGGGCATCCTCGCAACTCAGATCCACTGAAGCTGACAAACGGAAAGAGGGAGGAAAGATAAGGTACATGGAACGTCTATACATCATTAGTAGCACGGAAATAGAAAGGATGTAAGGGTATGCATCTCGTAAGTAAAGTATTCACCCCCCCCCCCCCCACGGCAACCCCTTTGGAGCTGTCATCCACTTCCATCCGCTTTCATCCGCAAGGTTTCCGATGAACAACCGTTTAACATCCGCGCTACATACTACCCCCGTTCGTTCTTTCCGTTATATTTTCGCAATTTTTTTTGGCCATTTTGTCCATTTCTGGAGCGGATGAAAACGAATGGAGCCACCCGCTAAAATTTGAGCGTCCCTGTGTCCTTTATGAACACGTTTTGTATCCGTCAGCCAGTAGGACCAGGCCTTGATTCGGACAGGACAAAAATTGCAAATGTATTGTTTGTCCAGAATCCAATACGACATAGCTGTTTTGATTCACCGATTTTCTAAAAGGCTGCATTGTTATGAAGGGCTTTTGAAAATAGAAAGATCCTCTGCTTCATAGAAAGCGTCTGTGAAGTGATAGCTAAATTGCCCTACTAGCCATTTTCTGTAAGAACGTCTGTAAGAAAAGAGGTCATTTTATGCCACATTACCCAAAATATCCGGGCACCGTCTTTGATGTTTTATGATTTTTTTTTTCGTGAGTTGGATATTAAATTTGCATTCAATCATTTTAATGTACAATTGAAAATATCGGGGGCACATGGCTGGCTCTCTTAACCCTCGTGGTCTTTCAGGTCGAGCATTCGTATTTATCTTAAATCTTGACCCCAAAAGACGAGATGTACTTTGCATACAAGAGAAGAATTTATGTGTGAGAAGCATCTTATACTGACCTCCTTATAAGTATATTAAGCTTTTTGGTGCTGGTTGAATGGGAAAGCAGTTAGGCCCTACTTTTTTTTGCAGCGAATTGCGAGTGAGTATTTTATGTGTTGTGTACTTGAATGAATATAAAAATATAAAAAAAGATCAAAAGAAATAGACTGAGTGAGATGAGATGAGAGAGTGAGTGAATGAAAGAGAGAGAGGGAGAGATAGAGTGTGTGTGTGTGTGTGTGTGTAGATGAAAGGTCACATGTTGCGTACTTGAATGAAAAAAAAAAAATTACACTGAGTCAGAAGGGAGGGTGGGTGTGTGTGTGTGTGTGTGTGTGTGTGTGTGAGAGAGAGAGAGAGAGAGAGAGAAGGGGGGTAGTGCAATGGGGAGGGTGGAGAGAAAGTGGTGGCTGAATAGGAGACCGGCAGGACAACGGGACAGGAAGAGATCACGTGAAACAAGGGTAGAGAAAGAAGCGATGGCTATTTGGAAGAAGAGAATGGAGATGTTGGGAGAGAGTGTAGACGGGCCGGGAGTCAAGGACAAACAGTGAGATTGGTCGACAGAGATAAATAGACAGACATACATCAGTACATAGAGGCAAAGGGGCAAGAATCACTGGCGTTAGATGGGGGGATGGGGCCATGAATCCCCACCCCTAAAATTTTACTGACAAGGAGAAAAGGAGAGGAAAAGGAGTGAAATATGATATTTTTCTAACTTAAATGTCACAATCTGTCACAGAAATTAGACTTTTATATTCAGTAGCTTAAAACAAAAACTCGCAAGCTTCGTTCGATTGTAGCTTTTCAGAAAATATGCACCAAACGCTATGTTTGGTCCCCTCAAATGTTTGGCTCATTACACCACTGGCAAGAATGATAGAAGTAGGACAGTAAGAAATAGAAAGAAAATTTCGGAGGACATGTAGAACGAAATCTGAGACATGTTATGAATGTTAATCAGGTAGTAACCTAAATAGGCCTATTGGCTTTTTGCTATTCCCTCACATCCCATTCATACCCTTTATGTATTTTGTTACTTTTTTCCAAAATTTTACAATTTTCATTGTTTTCTTTTAATTTTATTATGAAATCTTTTGATTTATTTATCTTAATGTATTGTATCTTGTTTTTTTAGAGACGTGAAATTAATGAATTTGAATTTGAACCTGAACTTGAATTTGAATTTGAATGTGTAGGCTTATTGGATGTCGATAGCTGCTGGATAGTTGTTTGCTCTCAATGCCGGCTGCAAAATAATTATACGGTCACATGGTGGCGCTATGTCACAGAGATCTACGACGGTACATTGTTCAAAGTACTTTTTTTATTTATTGATGGCAACAATAACGTTGTATGAAGTCACTATATTCTTACTGAAGTACAAATTATTCAGGCTGGTGTTCCAGGTTCTTATCATTATAAGTAAATTCTAAAAAGTATTTCATTGTTTATCAAGACAGCATAGCTTTATGTACATGGATATAAAGAGTTATAATTGATTTTTTTTTTAAATATCCCCCAGAAAAAACTTCAAATGATCCAGATTAGGTACGCCAATATCGAAAAAATATGTAAGAAATATCGGGTAAGTATGACAAATTTGCAAGAGACCCTTAAACGTATCAAACTATTCAAAAGGTTCACATAAATTATACTTGCTTGGGAATTTATGGAGGAAACCTAATTAATAAAAGAAAATACTTTTTCTACAAAATGCAATGTGTAAAAGTAAAAGAAGGCGGGTATATCAACCCGAGCATTTATTAAAATGCTTAGTGGAAGCGACGTGGTCCAGACTTTTATCATATCGCCTTCTAATCAGAGGGTCGTGTGTTCGAATCCCGCCGCGGCCTCGCGTCCTTTGGCAAGGCGTCAATCCACACTTTACCACTCTCCACCGGAGTGTTAAATTGGTACCCGGTAGGATGTAAACGCATACGTATTATACATGCCTAACAAATGAGTCTTAGAACTGTTGGTGGAATGCTCCCCCTTGTGTGCGGGCATGTCAGGATCCGATGACGGGGAAATATTACAGTGCAAAGCGCTTAGAAACAGAATCCAATAAGTGCTATATAAAATGTAGCTACTATTTTGTATTATTAGAGTCACATTTTACGAATATTTTCTCGTGTATTACCAAGGAGCTTCAAGAAGCTCCTTGGTTTTATCTTAATTTTGATCATAATTGAAATGGCTTTCTCTTGAAAAGGTCCTCACGCCATCTACGGCAGCCGTAGTATCACGAAGATCACTGTTTGGTTTGCGTTATACAGTGCGTATCAAAAAAAAGTTTACACTTTGAAAAAGCCCTGGGAATTAAAAAATATACAACATGTGGGTAATTTTTTTACATATAATCTTGGGTTTGGGTCTCATCTATCCAATGAAAGTAAAAGTTTTGACAGAATGTTACACTTGAGTGAACACTGTCCATTTTTGTAAAGCTCGCAGAAATCTTTTTGCGCAGAAATGTTTGTTTTCACGCTGTGTCAAGGGGAAAGGGCGAAATCAAACGTACCCTGCAAAACATTTCTCATACATTTCCCTTGCACTTTTAGTCAATTGAAATAAAAGGATACATTCAAACATTTTGTAACAATTTTGCCACCCAAATTGAAATTTTAACACTTAGTAAGTACAAACTTTACCCTTTTGTGCCAGCTGGATCTGAGGACATTACTAAATCTGAACAAAGGTTGATATCAGACATCTCCAGCATTTTTTCACTAAGTTTTTATCATTTATTATGGGTTTGCATTTCATTTTTCATTTAATACTTGTTTCTCCACACATTTTCCAAGCTTGACAATGATTAACAAAATGAAAATCAAGCCTAAGCCATTTCATGTAAATCACAGCTCAGTGTAAAGCAAATATCGTCACGATGGCCTCGGTGTGTGGGGGAGTGGGGTGGGGCGCAATGCACTCTTTGAAGTGTTTTCGGTAAGGAAACAAGTTTAAAAAGGTAAAAAATATCTTCAAATCAATTTTACTAGCTAAATTCCACGTGTTCTTCATGATTAAGGTCTACTTTTATTCGCATAACTATTTCAAAGTTCTGCGCAAATCATTTTTCACTAACTTTTCAAAAGTAAGTGGTGCTCACTCAAGCGGAAATATTTTTCGACTGTTATATCGTCATTTGCTTAAATGGATCTGTACCAATTTTAAAAATGTGGAAAAAACTTCAGGATATTACAAATGTATAATTTTACAGGATTTTTTCTAATTTTAACCTTTTGTTGATACGCACTGTATTTTACAGTTATGGGAATTCATATCGAATTCATATACATAGTGCACAGGTATATTTTTTTTCTAAAATTGCATGTGAATACCTATTTTTCACGAAGCATGAACTATTACTTTACCTGGTTTACCCCTTCATGTTCCTTTACTTATCAGTATATCAATCTTGTATATAAATTAACGATAGAAAATAGCTTGAAGCAATCCTAAAGTGTTTATTTATACGCCAAAAAGTTTGTTTAGAACAAAGTTAATTGAAATAATTCGGGCCCTCCACAAATTATAATAATTTCATTAACACGGAATCAAGATGTTGGACCGTGCTATATTATAAAACAGATATTCATTTATCTTAATTTTGCTGTAATTGCAATGATTTGGCAGTATCAGTTATATACTTTTTCTTTTGTAATTCTTTTGCTGTTGAATTTACAATCGACCACAGGTAATGACACCCCACTATTATAATTGAAGGGGGAGATAAGGGGTAGATTTGTTTAACTCTTCAGGTTTTTTTTATATTTTTTTATATTGTCAGAACCGTTTTGGACTCTTGATTCAGGATATGGGGATGAACTTCGACCTTTGTCATAGTTGTGAGGACATTTGAAATATAACAATGCAAGGGTTAGATGGGTTGAGCAAGTATCCTATGTCTTTTTGCACAAGTTAGGCATCACTATGTGCACGTTGCGTATTGCTTAAAACAACATCATTAAACGCGTCGGATATAACCAGGTCAACAGAAAGTTTCCATTTCATTTCCATTGTCAAGGTTTTTCTACTGATTGAAATCGATGGAAAGGGAACCATGGGTTCGAAACTGATACTCGAGGGGGGCTAAATATAGGCACAGGAAGCGTTGCATTGGTGATTCATCGTCACACACGGAGAAGGGGGGTAAAGAAAGCCTCGACTACGCAAGATTATATAGCTCCTGCTCCCTCCCTTGGTCCAGACACGGATGCAAGCAATAATGGTTCGCAGATGCTGCAGCAACATCCATCCTTGTAAATAGTCTGGAAGCACAGACTCATATTAAGCGCTTTGGGCCTAATGGGAAAAGCGCAGTACAAATGATAAGTAACAATAATAATAATAATATTTGAAACTTAAACCAATTATGCCATGTCTAGAGTGAAGACTAGACGCCAAACTCTCTGTGTCAAATAAGAGCCAATCACAGTACATAGTGAATCTAGTCTCACTGCTTCAGACTCTACATTATACATTAAACACTTTGATATGGGAATTGCAAAAACGGAGGATCTGTGCCTGCAGACTACCTTGACAAAGCGAGAGGGATAGGGACAGAGAGAGAGAAGGGGGGTGTGGGTGCAGAGACAGATACGGAGAGAGTAGGAGAGCGAAGGGTCGAGGGAGATTTTGTATGTAAATGTAGAGAGAGAGAGATAGAAAGAGAGATGGAAGAGGAGAAAGAAAGGCGTGTTAACCCACCCAAAGCGCACCCGCAACACACATCCACCCACCCAACATGGACACACTCCCCAGATACACACCCCCTCACTAAGTCGAGGGATGAGGTGGGGGAAAAAAATCAGGATACCCCCTCCCCCTCCGCCCATTGATCAATTCGCTGTATACGTGAGTGCAACCGTCTAATGGGTGAAAAATTTCGCCCAAATTTGACATCTCCCAAAACTGTACATGTAGCGTATTTAGTCTTTTATACAAAGTATTCCTTGGCAATGTATAAATACAACTCTTTCCACATAACTAGAAAACACAGTTTTTACAACGTCATCAGCCTAACCAGTATGGTGGCTCAGTGGTAGAGCGTCTGCCTCGTGAACGAGAGTGGTTCGATCCTCGACCGAGTCACACAAGAGACTTATAAAAATGGGACCTTCTTGTCCGGGAAATAGTAATAACAACATATTATGCTATGCAGGACCCGCTGGTTTAGTAGTTGCCGAACTGAAATTTAATTAAAATGTAACTATTATTACTATTATTATCATCGTTATTATTATTATCATCATTATTGTTAATATCATTATTAATGTTATTTTTTTTACTATTATTACTACTATTATTATTGCTATCGTTATTAGAATCAAACAACGCTCTCGGCTTCCGTCTTCAGGTATTTTTTAATTAATCAAGAGTTGTTGTTATTATTGGTAGCTTTGATAAACAGTTGGAATTCTAAATTTTGAACATTTATTTGCACTTCGATTAGATGGGGGTAGCCTGACGCCTACATATCATGATCACTTCGAAAACTGTTGTTCTAATTATGAGGAAAGACGTAGGCCTTGGCATTATAGAACTTTTTTTCTGGTTGGAGAAATTCCTCTACTGGTACAGGCTTGAGATAATATAGAACGATTATCATTAAAATATACATAGGGGCGGATCCAGGCTTTCTCCAAAGGGGGGGGGGAAATAAAAAGGTCCCCACTTTCAAGGGGGGGCACACTTCGGTCAAAACGGCATATTTACATTAGAAATTTTGATAATGGCTCTCAAAAGGGATGGGGCGCGAGCCGGATGTGCCTCCCGCCCTCCTCCCCTGCACCCGCCACTGAATATAGTTATCAAATTATATGCACAGGTCGACTGCGAGTAAAAATCTCGAATCTATAGGGCTGGCCTACTTATTAAAGGACAAGTCCACCCCAACAAGAAGTTGATTTGAATAAAAAGAGAAAAATCCAACAAGCATAACACTGAAAATTTCATCAAAATCGGATGTAAAATAAGAGAGTTATGACATTTTAAAGTTTTGCTTAATTTCACAAAACATTTATATTGTGAAATTTTTTTCGTATAAGATATCCAGTGTATTTCGCTATTTTTTCTCCATCTGCCTGCTGAATAGAACACAGTGTCACACAGTGTGGTCAACGTTCTTACACAGCGGACTACTAGTACATTGAAACATTATTCACACTGTTAAAATTCTCAAATTCAACAGTGTGAATAAATTTTATGTGGACTGTGGACACCTGGATAGTTGGACTGTTCACAGCTTGTTCACGGCCATGGTCAACTATGTGAATATGTAATTTGACTGTTGAAATGCTCGAATTTAATAGTGCGAAGGTGACTTTACGTTGTGTCACACGTGTTCTTCCCAGAATTCCCCTTATATTTCCTCTTCTTTGTGCCCGAGTTAGCGTCACTCTCAACACGGTCAAATGCCCTCTGATCTGACTTTGTTATTTTTTCTTCTTCGAATCTGTTGTTCTTGGTGTATTGTCCCAATGAAGCCAATATAAACTCATTTGTGCAATTTTCTTTAGGGATCGTCGATAAAGAGAGAGAGATTGCGAGCCATTCCACATCCGTCTCCAACGCTTCACTGCATCCGTGTTCGGTGTTAATTATACCTCCGCCTATAATAGAGAGTTTTCGCATTTACTACGGAGCCGCTCTCTACAACGCACCGATTCTTTTGAAAATGCAATCAAAATCACGATGGAGAGCTGAGAGGCTTTTATCGAAAGTTGGTTGACCGGGACAGCAGATCATCCGAAGATATGCACCGGACGAACAATTGCAAATATGTTGTCCAGAGTCAAGAGATTCCGCTGCTGTCCCGGTCCACCAACTATCGACAAAAGCCTCTCAGCTCTCCAATGTGATTTGACTTGAAATTTCAAAGAAATTAGTGCGTTGTACGTGCACAGAGAGCGACTTCGTAGTAAATGCGAAAACTCTCTATGTAGTTCAAAGGGGGGGGGGGAGTCGTGGTGTAGCGGTTCTGACTCGCGCCTTGCAATCAGAGGGTCGTGTATTCGAATCCCACCGCGGCGATGACGGCCTAACGACCTTCGGCAATGCGTCAATCAACACTTTGCCACTCTCCACCCAGCTGTTAAATGGGTACCCGGTAGAATGCGAAAGTCTATATGCAGTATACCTAGCAATTGAGTCTTTGAATTCTAGTTGGAATGCTACCCAGGGAGTGGAGAAAGTACACACATTGTGTGCTGGCATGCAAGGATCCGATGACCGTGGTAATAATAATTGCAATGTAAAGCGCCGAAACAAAGTGTAATAAGCGCAATATAAATGTACTATTATTTTTATAATTAAGTTCACCTTGACAATAACGTTGGACAGGGGACTAGAAACTATATTTTTTCTTAAAACTACTTTCAACTTTCTGATATTTTTAAAATGTCTATTACGTGACGTGCGGAGGAGCTACTCGCTTTATTCGTTGGTGGATTTTGAAAAACTTCCACCCATAAGTTAGTAATTATTTTTATGCTTTTATAAAAATAAAATTGAAGTCAGGATGTACTCCCCCCTTAGGTGTGCGTGATTTTTCCTATCTGATATCATCAACTGCGAGCAGTGTTTTTTGCAAATACCCATTAGTGAGTAGCGCGTCTTTTCATGAATCATAATAATCTTCTACTGCACCCCCCCCCTCTCTCTCTCTCTCTCTCTATCTCTCTCTCTCTCTCTCACTTGCGCTTTTCTCCTCCCTTTCCTCTTATTTTTTCTCCTATACTTTTTTCCATAAAATTGAATGTGTTTTTAGCATATAGTCTTGTTCGTGCCACATCTAAAAGATCAACTGAAAAAAAAGATATAATGTATATGTGCATGTCAATCTCAAACATGATATTAATCATGAAAAACATTTAGGGGTGATGTTTTATATTTCCCCTTTTCATTATTGCAGTACAGTAAATAAATTCCGGGAAAAAATGAACGCAATAAAATCAGTTAAATGTACATTACTTTTATTTCGAAGATATCTGGTTGTTTCTTATAGAAAGCTTGACATGGAATACATACACATTCAGTTACAAATTTGAATCATATTTACATCACTCGTAGAAATTAAACACAAATTGCACTGCGAAACACTTTGAAAGACAAATAGTAAAATACTTTTTGCATATTTCTTTTCAATTCTAACAAATAATATAAAAGTATACATCTCTCTGCAAGGCACAGCTGTATTCTGCATGGTTATTCAAATGGCTTTAAAATATCAAGAAAAGAACACAAATAATCGAGCGTTGAAAATTTTGTTATATACATCAGCAGAATACAATTTTCCTTTATTCTTAACGGATATAAGACTAATTAAAAAGTACCAACGGTTTCTGGTGGGATCCCAGAATTTAGTCATTGTCTAGCAATTCGTCTAGCCTTATTTATACATAAGGCCTCATGAAAAAGTACATTATGCTCAATGCAGCGTTGTGGCAGACTTACTTGCTTGCTTGAGGCTTCTTCTGCCGGGATTTTGTGGCAGAAAGGAGACTAATTAGCGCTAAGGATAAAGTAAAAGTAATCCATGAGACAAATAACAGTACATTGAGGGCCAGATACAAGCGCGTAAGAAACAACACGCACAGCGCAAGGAAAAAAGGTGTGGAAATTCGTGTGCGCATTGCCTTTTGGGGGTACTTTCAGCATTTATATTATTTTAAATAATTTACTGAAGTTTTAGTTAGGATTACCATCGTCAATCACCACAACATCGTAATATGTATACGGGGGTAAGGGATTTCAGTAAATTTCATAAGTATTTCTTATTCATTATACCGAGTTGTATTCTCTTTTAGGTTTTAGAATACATTTGTTTTCATCATGAACCTGGTTTTACTCCTTCAGTTGCAGAGACTATGATGTCCAGTATCTAATACACACCATTTACATGTTTCTAAAGGGCTTGGACCATTACAGCGTGTTGTCGCGTCCGGTAATTGCGTAACCCGACCTTTCGAGAAAAGGACCGCTAAATTCCCGAAAGGTCGGGTCTAGTTTACCCAAAGCTTGGTGAAAATTTCAGTTAAAAATGCGAATGTTCGGGTCCAAATTACCCAAAGTTTTGTGAAAATTGTTAGCCCAAATATACAAAGGGTCGGGTAAGTGGTACACATTGTTCATATTGTCCAAGCGGCTTCAAAGTCTTATACCAAGACCTCCAAATTTACTAGAGAAAACGTAGTTGTTGTATCGGTATTCATATGGTCGGACTCCGGTTGGATTGTCTGCATATCTGACTGGTTGGTTCGGTCTGTTGGGACCGCCCTGATTGGGCCGGCTAGGCCATTGGGGCCTAATAGGTGAATTAGGGAATCCAGGTCGCTGGTTGGGTCGGCTTGGCCATTGTGGTTGATTGGGTCGACTGGGCCATTGTGGTTGATTGGGTCGGTTGGGAAATCCTGGAGCGTTAGGTCTTCCTGGTTGGTTGGGCCTGGACGGAAATCCCGGGTAAGGCTGGTGAGGGGGTTGGTGTGGTGGCTGATGGGGGCCATGAGGTTCATGTGGGCCATGAGGACCATGGGGTCCATGGGGACCATGTGGAGCGTGGGGACCATGGGGAAGATGAGGCTGGTGGGGACTTCCACCAGGGAATTGTGGTCTACCTGGAATCTGTGGTCTTCCTGGGATTTGTGGTCTTCCGGGGATTTGTGGCCTTCCGGGGAACTGTGGCCTTCCAGGGATCTGTGGTCTACCGGGTTGTCCAGGGCGATTGGGGAAACCTGGTGTTTGAGGTTGCATTGGAGTAGTTCCCCATGGCACAGGGGTAGTAGTCCCGGGAACCGCAGTGGTCGTCGGCTCTACGACAGGTGCAACCTCTGGAGCTTCGCAGATATAGGAGAGTGTTTCTTCGCAGGGTGCTAATGTCATGAACTCAATGACTTGCTTTGGGAGCTCTAGTGGCGTGAGTTCTTGCTGCATTGCACTCTGGGGAAAATTTACTGCAGGGTAGACGGTACAGGAGAGGGTCTCCAAAGGTTCTGGAGGTGGTTTCCCTATTGGCTGGCTGTTAAAGTTGTTGAATCTGGCGAATGGTTCTGCTGCATTAGTTCCTTTCCATATCTCCTGATTCCAATCGAAATACAAGGATGTCCAAAGAGCACGCTCCGGTGGAATGACTTCAAGCTGTTGCCCAACTGGTGGTTGGTAGCCAGGCAATGTGTGCGTGTACATGTTCCTTATAAACCTAAAAGTGTCATAGTCTGTAATGTCCAGGAGTCTTCCTCCTGTAACGCCAGGGGCCTCTTGACATTTTACCATAGCGTCTTCTTTTATCTCAGGCAAAGGAAAGTATCTGAAACAAACAAGACAAATCGAACACATTAGTACGATTGCAGAAACCATGTAATGAGCAGTTTTCACCAACAATTATGTTATTTGACACTAATTGCAGAAGTTAATATATGGCGCGGTCACATTTCCTTACGGTGGCCGTACGGCGAGTCGTTTTAACATGTTTTTTCATCTACATGTAGGTGTTTTTATTAAGAATGATCAAAACGACTGTTTTCGACTCGCCGTGCGTGCACCATAAGGGAAATGTTACTGCAGCATAAACGGATCAAAAGGAGTATACTATACAGGGGATTTACGGAGATCGTGAGGAAACCGTATGATTGCAGGGACCGTACAGAGATCAGGATGAAATAACTGAACATTCGGGATCGGATTATCGGTTGTCTAACGATAGTGGGAACGTATAGATATGCAGTGAGCCAATGGGGTTGGATTGTACATGCGTGTTAGGATTACCTAGGTATTGACATGTTTTCATATCTACAGATGATCATTCACCTAACTTTAATTTAGACTAACCTGCTAACCAAAATAGCTGGCGAGTAAGCGATTGTCTAGTGAAACTATTTCATGAACAGTTGAATACCCCTATGGTATTTTCCTATGTACATGCGTTATCCATCAACAAAGTGAAATTTGATTATACGACCGATAGACGCAATGCACTTGTTATATTCCTCTCTTTGTGAATTCATATATATATATATATATATATATTTATATATATTATCGCATTCATATAACGAACACATTTTCTCAATACAGCGAAATCTTGATCTCAATATAGCAAATCCTTTATATCAATACCCCGGGGTCTGAAATTGCAGGGAACGGGCCAATGAATGCTTGTGATTCGTTCCCTAGCATTTGCCTAGGAAAAGTTCAATTGGATGCGCCCCGAACATGCAGTTATAGTACGGGGATTTTGATATTGTTTGACACAGTCTACACACGTGGAAAGAAACTCAAGACAAACCTATTCAAAGGAGAAGAGTCAGTTTAATACGGTCAGTGTGCTAAAATCACAAACTTGACCGCAAATCCCAGAGCAATTTCTAAATTTGGAAGACGAAGGAAGCGCTGTCAACCATCGTAAATACTTATTCTCGGCACAGACGGACCAATATAGGTTGAGATTTCTCTCGTGTCTGCCAAGTTTTTTATTAGACGTTTATGAAGACCAGAAGTGATTCAATCTAAAACGGTTTCACGGGGGAAACAGGAGATGTGTGACGTTGATGACCTTGGTCACCTGTTTTCGAGTTTATGGCCAAAAAAGGGGTAAAATTAGTCAAGGAATATTGAGGTCAATGCAAAACCCTGAAATACCTGTTAAAGACCTCAACAAGCGTGATGTTGTCATTGGGCCGTATGTATGGCCTGTTGATTCACGCATTAGCCGACTTTCTCCGAATGCCGTTTTTTGTTTAGAATTCATAAAACTTGCAATACTAATTCATTAACACGTATATCCGAGTTTGATATGATCTATCAAAATGGCACGACTTAGAGACAAAATCACGATATTAAGCAAATTTGCATTTTCAGTGGAAGTGTTATTTTAAAATATGTAAAATAATACTATCACAAAACATGAAAAATAAAGATAATCTTTCATTAAACAAAATCTATTAAGCAGCAAGAGTCAGGATGGAACCCAATGTTTATACCTAAGCATCTATCGGTGCTTATGCAAACTTCCTTTCGAGATAGCATTACCACAAAAAAGAAAACGTCTTTAAGATGGTTTTCTACGAATATAGGGAGCTGGGTGTCAACTTCTTATTTTAATACACTCTTTCACCTTTGTAAGGGGGGACTTATTTTGATGTAACCAGTAGGGGTATTTCCGCTCGTCAATCACAGAGAAATTAAGAATTCGTCGTTGGTAATATCTGCACTTCCTCTGAGGGTAGCTTTAGAGGATGGCTCTGCTTGAGTTCATATGATAACATAATAGAAATTATGTGGTGCAGCTTCTTTGTCCATTGATAATATATCATGGCTAATACCTGATTTTTTAATGGTTAAACATGTGAAACCATGTTGGATTTCTAACTGATATTGCTTGCATTATTTATTTGCTTTGTTTTTACTATTGGGTTCCAAATAATACAATATAATATGAATGTTTTTACATATGCCATACACAAAATAATCAATAAATATGTATGATAATACTGAATCATAATGGGAATGCAATTCAAAATAACAATGTGTGCATAAACTTTACTTTTTTATATATATATAACAAAAGATAATTAATGAACGCCGTAGACGGCCATTGTGAGCAGTTCAGCTTGAAATTGATGGCGGCCTCATCAATCAATCACACTGATATGCCAGTGAAATCCACCGAATAATTATTCATTAATTTATTGACTCGACTAAAGCATTGGATCATAAATTCGTGTACTTTTTTAGTGTACAATTTAGTAATATTGTTAATAGGGATAATGCTTTTACGTAATGATGTTGTAGAAAAAGGTTGCAGTTTCGTGTTGTCCACTTATGGGTTAACGACACCTCCAAAACAATTTTTGTATTATGAAAATTATCAATGTGACTTTACTTTTTGTATGAAATAGATACAACCTACAGATGACAAATATATATGTTATGTATGTACTTATATTTATATATAGAGAAGAGAAACATAGAGAACTAAATTATATAAATGAATATGTGATTAAGTAAAATTAAAATAAAATCAGTATTATTACAAAACGAATGAAATATTAATTGCTTTTCACATAATTAATGAATAAATCAATAAATTCTAATGAAGTAACAATAATACAAGGATAAATGAAAAAGAAAAGATGTAAATAAAATGAATGGGAGAATAAATTGAATGATTCGTTCATTTCTTGTTCAGTGGAATTGCAGCTGACCGAGGGAGGACGAGTGGGATATCGTCCACGCCCCCCCCCCCGGAATTTGAATTTTGTACGACAGCCTATGGGAAAGTGTCTCCACCCCCCCCCCCTCCCAACCCAACACAAAAACGCGCACCCGCACTCGCACACTAACCAGCCGTCGGGGAAAAATTCAAGAAACCGCTCCGAATGAACTTGGAATGCATGTATTTTGTGTTATCTCGACTATTGTTACATTGCTATAACTGCTTTCGAAAAAAATATCATGGCATATAAAGTATATTAATTATGTTTAGAAGTGAATTATTCATCTATTACCCATAATCCAAAATGTCGAACCAATGCTGAAAAATAGTTTTTAACATAACAAAATAATTAAACGGTTTCTTTGATTCGCCAACATTTTCTGAATTCATTGGTTGACCTACTCGGTACATATTTCAGCATTTGCTATGGGACACTCAACTGACACTGAAGGGGCCGATCCAATCCCCCCCCCCCCCTACATAGACGAAATTACCTGCACACTCCCCTCACCAATTATAATGCATGAGATGGATGAATATGAACTTTTTTTTATCTGTTGTAAAGAATTGTAAAATATTACCATTTTTTAATCGTATTTAGTTTTCACTAGTTTGTATGTCATTTCGGAATAGGGAAACCATTTTCTTTATTTTTTTTTAATACAAGTCTGATGAACGCGTACCAGATATTTCTTATTAATTAGCGCTATTTCGCAATACCTACGAAGACGCTTTCTACTGCGCACAAATTCCTTTAAAAATGCGAGTCAAATAACAATGGTTTGAGAGAAGCTTTTCGAAAATTGGTGGACCGGGACAGCAGAGGGTCCGAGGATTCGGATCGGACGAAAATGGCAAATGATTATGTCGTTCATCCAGAGTCCAGGACGAAACTGCTGTTTTGATTTACCGATTTTCGCAACGATGATTGCAAAAATTTCATATTACCCAACATCAGGAAAAAAAAGTGGAAGATACTAAAATGTGACAAAATTCTTCGTTTCTCAAGAAGCAAGGCCCTAGAGCTTCAATGACCTTGTGAGAGAATCACGCATGTATACATTTTTACTTTATATTACAGAAAAGTGAATGGTTTTGTCACATAAATATTTGACTTATTGAGTTAAGGTCATAATGGTAAGAGAATGGTCTTCTATGAAATGGAAGACCCCATGAAAATGGAGAAGCTTATCATATTCCAATTCCTTTTTTTTTCTACCCGCGTATTCACCGGAACCGATAAGGGCTACCAATGTTATATAAATATCTTGCTGCAGGGTTTATTTTTTAATCAAAGATCGTGATGTAGGCCTGTACACACAGTATCACTGACGGAAAGTAGTATTTATAAAGTGAAATTCAGAATTAACTCACTTGTAACATTTCTTGAGAGCGTACGTCCATCCCTCCGGACACTGTCTTAGGGCCGTTGCTGTTGCTAGCCAGCCTAGAAGGATCGCCAATAGCACCTTCATCCTCAAATCTCCGCTTGATTCCGTCTGTCTTGAAAAATAAAAACCTAAATTACTGCAAGAGTTTAGCTCTTCTATTACATAGAATGTATTAAAAGCCGGGCAGGAGCCGCTACAGTATCCTGGCTACTGGTTGTCCTACTACGACCCGATCCGAACCTCACAGTGTCCTATCCCCGAAACACTCCCAAAACATCTGAGACTTTCCCGCTTTGGACAGAAGTGCGCTGATGGGTGTCGTCTGCGCTCTCGAATTAATGTTCGGGATCTCTCTTATTTACGCGCGCAAAATGTATGGGTGTGAGCTCGCCTCCTTGCACTTGTTAGGTGCGTCTGTCGAGCTATTTCCTGGCTTAGTTCAGATTGGAACTTAATCCAGGTTTGCGCTCACTCCCTTCTTTAAAGGGAGAGGAACTACAATATTCCGCTGGAACTGACAATGACGCACACAGCCCCAGGAAGTTCGCAACCCTCTGGTGAATAGGCTTGAGCAGCCTGCCCTTAAATTAGACCTTAATCACTGCGTCTTCTCGTTCGGCCCACTTAAAGGCATGACCAGCGAGAATTTGTGAAAAAAGGGTTCATCAAGATTTTCGTCGTCTGACACATGTGTATCAATTACGTGGTGAGAAAGCAATGCATATCGTTTAAACGCAATCAAGGAAATTAGTGTAACCTCATTAATTAGATGTAATGACATTTAACATAATTAAGGGATAATGATATAATCAATTGTTCAAATACGAAGCATTCATACCGGGAAATACTTCTTGCCAAAGGAATGCAGTAGAGATAATACTCTTGAATAGCAGAAAATGTCATGTTATAACAATTTACAGAAAGATTCTGTAGCTGCGACCAGCCAAACCAAAACCCACAGTAGGTCGCCAGGAAATGGTCTCTGCAATAGCCAAAATAGTAGGCCATAATTTGGTTTACAAAAGTTGTTTAAAGAAAGGTTGGCTTAAAGGTTATTTTATCATCTTTACACCTTCAAAATTTGAAGTTTAAAGTTGAATAAAAGACAAGATACAACAGTTTCTTTCAGACCATTTTTTGGGAGCTACGTGGACGTTTCACCGAAGTTACACAGTGTGCACACCTTAAGCTTTCCCCGACCCTCAAACCTTGATTGCTCATTGTTTTTTTTAAGCTCTCGGTATTTAATTAATACAAATAATCCTTTGTTCTAAGACAGCCGGTAGCATTTTTAGTTTCAAAACAATTTGGCCTGTTACTCATTTGTAAATTCAAATTCACATTATAATAATCTTCCTTCTTCGTTCCCCATTTTTATCAAGCAAACGAAATAAAGTAGAGCAGGAGAGAGTCTTTGCGATTTTTTTTTAAGTAAAGAGTAAAGTAACGTAAATGTTTAGATATTATCAGTACCTTTAGGCGGTGTTTTAAAAATTATATATTCATTGATATTATTCTTTTGGATGGTTTTTATTTGCATACATATCTACGTAAGCTTGAAAGAAAATGTTACGATATCAATGTTAGCCAGAAACACGACCAGAAACTTAGATCTTCTCAAGAAATGGAGTTCATGGTACCAAGAGAAGAATTTCTCCCATTCCACTGCTTCCCTGTCATGTTAAATTTTGGAGGATACGTGACCCGTGTATCAAGCTAATTCTGCCTGCCCTTAAAATGCCCGTTTTGGATAACGTTCTTCCCTAAGACTCAGACATAAAGAGGTAGGATAATGGGATTAAATTAACATTTTTAGCTTATTAAACCGTTATCGTCATTCGCTACATTATCGCTACATTATCTAAGCCCAGTAACGACAGACCGAGTTTGCGACCCGCCTTCTTCACGTGATCGGACATCATTAATACATTCTTTAAAAAGTCACGTGATCATGAGTAAGAGCAACATCTAAAATTATCTTGAGCCTTACGATAACCCCGCCAGAGCCTGAATTATTGTTGATTAATGTTACAAAACAGCTAGTCCTTTCTTAAGTCCAAGTGAGGAGAGACGTTCGTCGTAGAAGACATCCATTCCTCCGCATATTTTTAACTCACAAAGCGATGGTCTATATAACCAAGTTCACATATTGATAGTGTTCAAATATTAGGCAAGATTTATAAAAAGGGTTGAAATGAAAATCAGTTTTCGAACAGCGACAACGCCATGATATTATAATAGGATCTGATGTTCAGGACCTGAAGATGACCCCACTTTTCTCTCAGTTGAATGTAAGAGGGGGTAATAAAGAGTGACACGAACCTGACCTTTTATTTTATACTCTACTTCTTTTCTTCGTTTTCTTACTTCCCTTTTTGATTATTTTTACTCCATAAAAACTATAATCATCGTCCACTCAAACCCTGAGGTGTGGCCCCTGGTTCAGAGGCGCTTACAATATATGCCATTTCTAAGTGTCGGTCGCTGGATTTAATAGCCCTGTGAGAATGGAGAGACTTGCAATAGAGTGGGTTTGGGAGTGGCAAGATTAGGGTGGCGGGGGGGGGGGGTAGAAGGAATGGATACAATAGTAAGAGCATAGCACTCGTCAATATATTGAAGTTAACGGAGTGGGGATGGGATGATTAGGATCGGAATGCTGAAAATCAGGATCTATAAGGGTAAATTGCCAGTTCGTCCACTGCCAACTCGTCCACTCACCACATGGTCTACCTTCATTTAGTCTAATGCCACTCCGTCCATCAATATTTCATCTAACAACCATTTGATCCAATAACCATTTGGTCAATCATCACTTCGTCTAATCACCAGTTCGTCTATGAATCTGACCATTTCGTCTCATAACCAGTTGGTCTAATATTCGTTTCATGTTCATTCATTTTGGCCAATTAACACTGAGTCTAATTAGACCAAATGGACTAATTGGCTATTGGAAATACTGGTGATTAGACGAAATGGTGAGTGGATGAAATGGCAATTAGACCATGTGGATATTGGACGAACTGATGGTAGACATAATGATAGTAGACGAGTTGGCAATTGGACGAATTGACAGTGAACCAAATGAAAATAAACCTCTACATGCACCACTTACATGTACCTTCGTCATCCACCATGCATAGAGAGATTCTGCATGTGAAAATCATATATCTGAGTGAGTGCGTAAGGGTGTGTGTGTGTGTGTGTGTGTGGGTGGGTGGGTGAAGGAGGCAACTTGCATCCTTGCTTACCCCCATTCACCCTTTCAATCCTGTGTGAAATGGGGCAAGGAATGACTACTATTTGCAATGATTGGGGCAAAGGGTTCGATTGAACCTGTTTACACCCTTCATCAATGGAGTAACATACACGGAGGTTATGACACATTTAGAAGTCTGACTTGTACGTACAGCCAGAGGAAAGTTTGCATATTCATCACTGCATTCACTCGTATATTACATTTCCAATTATGAAACATGATAACCAATATCATTTTGAAAAAAAAAGTACGTTTACTTGTAGCAACTGTACATTAGCTGACAAGCCAGGAAAGCGATTTAGGCAATAGCACCCAGGCAGCCTCAAGTTATTGGTTGATTTGTTATTTTCATTATAGAGTGAAAAGGGGATGTTGCCGAATGAAGATTAGGATCTTGGCAAAACATCATCCCCTAATCCCTTAAATTGATTATGCGACCAAATTAAAAACTGCTGTTTTTTGCAAATCTCAAAGACAAAATAGTAGGCCGCGTACCCAAAGAAGTTTTTTTTTTTCAAGTTGGCACAGGCGCTTGTGTCTTTCGAGTATCATCCATTTGTTAATACCAAAAAAAAACAATTAACCCTCATTAAACCTTGCTGAAAAGGACAAGACATTCTAGATATAAATTGAAAATGCGTTTGAATGGTGAAAAAAAATATTCTGATTCCCACGTTAGCATGATTATGAGATACTACTTAACGCAAAAGTATAGACCAATGAAATGCATGTTGCATCCATTGAAATTGCGTTTGTCCTATATCAAAGTGGAAATAAATTCAAAATTGGTTCAAAATTAAGACACACAGAATTGTGCCATAAATAGACCAAGAACAAGGAAAATAGTGCAATTTATTTATAAACAAGCAGAAAAAAATATGTTAATCTGAAAACTACAGTTAAGGATGTGCGTGCATACTTTATCAACGTCAAATAGACTGACTTGAGAGTTTAAGTTGGGATGAGTCAGGCCAAGAACCGGATGCTGGGCGGACGGTCTGGGGGGAAACGAAAGTCAACGATGGGACATGAGACGAGAGGGTTGAAGGAGGGGTAAGTAATATGTTGAGAAAGATGATGATGGTTCGGGTGGGTGTTTCATGGAGCTGTTCATAAGCTACCAGTGACTTTACGAACGACGGTTGATCCTTTCTTGAGATTAAAAAAAAAAAAAAAACATATTTCAAATGGTGTGGATTTTGGTTCCATGACAGTTGCTCCGGCGACAAATGCTCCGCTCTAAATTCTAACCTTGGGTTTAACATTATATCCTACCCTAAACCTATACCCTATTTCGCCCCTAACCCCATATATTTGACGAAAATAAGCCCGGAGCAATTGTCGCAGGAGCAAATGTCGTGTCACCCGATTTAGTTCCGAAGGGATCACCAGTCGTTCGAACCATCGCTCGTAACCTTACGAACAGTTTAGGTAACACCCAATGGGTGGGCTTGGCGATTTAGCATTGAAGTAAATATACCTCTAAGAGCACGTGGACAGGGAATTCAGGATATGGGACATATTACTTTCAATGTCAAGACATGTCCATTTTATGAACGTTATCCGGGGTTCTTTGCTTATGTCCAGGCTAGCAATTAGATGGATCTATATCATGGAAATCGGCATCAATTTCAAGGGATATTGAATTGGCCATTAAGCCAGTATAGGCCTACGCCAACGAATATATTACGCGGCCATTTTAACATATAATTGTATTTCCTGATACCAATTATCTATTCCTAGATATTAATCAATGTAATCCTAGATAACTTACCGGAAAGTCATTTTTATGTAAGGAATTTCATTCGTGCTGTTAGAAAATGCAAATTCAGGATTTCAAGAACTCTTGATACCATCATATTGTGATAACATTTGCTTGCTGGCTAAAACTTTAAATCATGTTTTAGATAAAGTGTATTATTTCCGTCATGTTAGATAACAAATTGGGTAAGATGTGGCATCAAAAATGTTAAATGGACAGAATACAGGATAATATATTGTTCAAACTGTATTAAAAGAAGCTATGGGTGGAGCTAAGGAGGGGAGTGGGACGGAGATCCATAGGGACCATACGCCCTCCCCTTTCAACAATTTGTAAGTTATTACATTGGAGATTGCCTAGCACAAATGACATTGCCGATCCTCTGTTTTCGGGGAATGTGCAAATTAGGTCAACTTTTCAGTGTGAAGATTGGGTTGGCTAGTCAGATTTGTTTAGACAGGGAAATCCCTTTATGTGCTCGACAGGAAAATAGGTTCTTTTTTCAGATAATCATTTTCCCCCTTTATTCCCCCTTTGCTATTTTTTGGGGGGCGGGTGGGGTGTCCTTGAGAGGAAAATCCCTTTTTTGATTGCCCCCAAAAGAAAAAATAATACTTTAAGTAAAATAATAATAATGATAATACTAATAATAACAGTAATAATGAAAATAATGATAATAAATACATTGAAAAAATACAAATCTGCAAACAGCAGTCAACTTCATCATTATTATCATTAAGTCAGTCCCCCACCCTCCCATTTATGAGGTGCTGGATCCGCCCTTATTGATGACCGAGAACTGGGAGGGTCGAATCACTTGTATTGTCCGTTTTAGTAATCATTCATAGACGTGGGTAAGGTGATGAGTGGTATGCATTAAAATGAAACGAATAAAAAAATAAACAGTCAAAGGTCCAATGAACGACATCCATCATTCGCTACAAACATTGTCATGGGTTTCAGATTAACTTTCGATCACTATGAAGTTCAAGCTCAAACTTTGAAGCATGACTTGACCATGATATCATTTCCGCAGTTATAAAAATAACTTGATCCGTAATTATTCTACTTTCTAGTTTTCCACTCCCATGGCCATTCATAGGTATTTTGAGGAAATTATGGAGGCTTAGACGTGATGGGGGAAACGGGGTCACATGCCTCGTAACTATAATAATTCAAGAGAAATTTCCGAGACTGATGCAAAGTCGGGTTGAAGCTGAAGGTACAAATTAGTAAACTTAAAGTGTTTTTAAGAGACCTTAACATAAATGCTGTCGTTAGAAAAATAAACTAAGTGGCACAGCGACATATTTCTAAATTAATAAAAATATAGATGACGTTTCGTAACTATATAATTATGTGATTGCGTTTTAATTGCTGTTATTCATAACAGCCGTTTTCATTATATTTGTGTGTGTATTCTATTGTTTGTTATTATTAATTTTTTTTAATACTGATAATGGCAAATATATGGTCCTTTTCAATGTTTCCCTAATATCATGATCTTGTTTCTATCATGTTGGTATCACACCAATAAAATTCACTTCAAACAAAGCGATGGTGTGCCAGTGGCGTACAGATTGTGGGCGTGGGGGCGATTTCCCCCTCCTACCAAAAAATTCCGACCAGGAAAAAAGAGAAAAGGAAAGAAAAGGAAAGCGAAAATGGTGAAATATAAATAGTTTTTTTTTATATTATGTCAAAATCTATCACAAAATTTGATTTTTGTAATAAGAAAGTCGAATTTTTGCTCGCCCGCTTCGCTCGCTTGCAACTTTTTCTTTTAATAAATAAAGCTCCGATACGCCATATCTCGCCCCCAATTTGTTTTGCCTCATTACGCCATTGTGGTGTGCCAATTGAAAAATCGAAATGGCTGCGATTTGTCTCTGTTTTGCTTTAACATTTAAATACGTTTAAATACGTTACCAATGTATTATTTTGGAAGTACACCGAAAAGGTACATTATCATCGGGATGGCGCCATAGTATTTGAATAGCGGGGCGAGGAGGGTTCAAGGCAACTTTAAAGGTAACACAATTTCTTTCCTTGATTTTTTTCCTCTGTTTTGCAGGACGCACACATCTCTTTTTCTCTTTGCCGTCATTTTACTTATTCTCCCCCCCCCCTTTATTAATATTTTGTTCATTTTGTTGCATTCCATTATATGCAAATCGACAGGAGGGGGTTGGCCATTCAATGTAGCGCCGCCCTTGATCAACTTTGCTGCCTTGTCCCCGTTTTCCAGGGTCTATGATAGTAATTTCACATCCCTCTGTTCCTCTTCAAATATGATATATGATAATGGTTATGAACCTCACTCCGTCATTAAGACACGATACCAAGTATCGAAAGAAATGACACCATGACGCATGCTATCGTCTAGACCTTGTGTTAGAGGGATTAAGACAAACAATGACTCGTGATTAGAATATCGATTAACCTTTAAGGTCACAAAAGACAATAACTCTATTTTATAAGAATTCATAATATGACGATCATGTCTTCCAAAAATTGGTTTGGATCATTGGGAGATGCCCCCTTCCCACACGCACACGCATCACTTTTAAGATAAACAAATTATTGTGATTTTGATAAGCTGGGAGCAACTGACATAGTCTAGTCACATACAACGGCGGATCCAAATCAGGTCAGGGGTGGTGCAACCTGTGGATGGGAAAATGGGGGGGGGGGGGGTGCTTGAATGTGCCATATCGGGTCTTTGCAGTGTGTTCGCATAGTGGACTATTTGAAGACACTATGATAATAACGCAGTTCTTGTTTTAGCTCATACCTCATTATACTATAATAATAATAATAATAATAATAGCAATGATAATAATAGTAGTAATAATAATGATAATAATAGTAATTACAATAATAATAATAATGATAATAATAATAAAAATAATAATAATAACGGTATATTTACCCAGGGTAGCCACTTCAGTTCCGAAAACTGTTCTCCCAGCGGGCCTTCATGGGCTTCCCAAGGACTTGGATATTATTACCCTGACATTAGCCAGTGTAATGATATGACTTGCTTCTGTTTTAAATAGATAATCATAATGAATATCAAATAATTCTCAAATTCAACATTAAAAAGGGGGAAATAGTTCCACAAGGTATTGACAACTCAATAACATGGGTGATGTTGGTGTGATCACATATTTGGCTATGCCGTAAATGCGATTTGAAAATTTAATTGCTCAAATTTAACATTGTGAAGACATTTTCACATTGCGTTTCCCAATGCAAGCACAGTATTGGGCAATTTTTTTTCATTCAAACGGGGGGTGCAGCACCCCCGAAATACGTCTTTATCGCAGATTAAAAAAGATAATAATTTAATCATTTATTATAAAAATAATAATAAATAAATAAATAATAAACAAATGGAGACGTTATATCAAAATATGATATGTTCAATAGTATACAAGAATTATTTCATTCGTATTGCAATTTAGTACTACTGTTAGAGGTA
The DNA here is from genome assembly GCF_037042905.1 of Lytechinus pictus. Classification (NCBI taxonomy): domain Eukaryota; kingdom Metazoa; phylum Echinodermata; class Echinoidea; order Temnopleuroida; family Toxopneustidae; genus Lytechinus; species Lytechinus pictus. The sequence continues at coordinate 10,774,656 of NC_087263.1, read as the reverse complement.
ATCTCCATTGTTTTTCATAGCACAAAACATCTCTGAGATCTCACTAATAAGTATAGGTCAAAAGTTGAAGTCAGACCACTGAAATATTGTAAGACTAGAGGCACAAGTGGAATACCCTTTCCGTGTAATTGATATCAATATGCTATCACAACGAGTTGACCTTGCATATCGAGGAACAGGTCAATTTAAGAGTGCTGGGCATTGATATCCAAGATAGCATTACGTCCTTCTACTCCTTCTCTTTTCCCCTTCTACTCCATCTCTTATCCTCGTTCTCGTTTTTTTTCTTCGTGTTCTTCTTGTACTTCACTTCCTCTTTCGTCTTCTTCTCCCTCTTTTTCTTCTTCTACTTCTTATCCTTCTTCTTCTTCTTCTCATTATTGCTCTTATTATTATTATTATCATCATTATTATCATTAATATTCTCCTTCTTTCTCTTCTTCGACCTTTTTCTTCGCCCTTCTCCTTCTTCTTCTTCGTCTTCATCTTCTACAACTTTTACAATCCAGATAGGACATACAATCCAATCTGCCATCAAAGCATTGAATCGGGAATTCGCTATAGTATCAGCTGTCTAGAGTGGAACTTAGTCATGATGTATTCAAGCATAATATATGTCAATAAGAGTACCAAATGCTTATATATATATATATATATATATATATATATAATACACAGTATACTACTTCAAATGAATTGGCACTATTATGGGCATGCTGTCTCTAATCCGAAACATATCAAATTTTTACTTAGCAATTTAAGAGGCCTGTTCATTACAGTAGCGCCATATTGATCAAGCAGATTAACAAGTCTGATACTACAGAAATAATCGAATCTTCGCTTAAACAGAAAAAAATTCTTTGACTTGTATTTTCGTCTAAAACCTCATAACCTTGACATTCTAAATTAAAGTTCCATAAAATTATGTCGGATCAAACGAACTACTCTGAAGAAAGAGGCACTTGAAGTGCGGAATCCTATAGTTGTTTCCCTCTGAGCCCGAACCTGGAATACTCAAGCAGGGAATAGTATTTGATATTACACCAGGATGTGACCAGATCAAGCGACTAATTCATGGTATATCACATTATAGGAAATTCGTCTGGTGATTTAAATACAGGAAAACAATGCATTAAATTCGTTATACTGTATGGGTTGAGTCATCTCAAGACATGACACATTCATAAGAAATAAAAACTGAGATTTTGCACCCTATATAAGCTTATGCAGCACTGGCATACCCTTTTTAGCCGGGGTGTGCAATTTTGCACCATGTGTGGCAAGATACAAAAAATGCACCTTTTCGTTTGCTTTCTTTCACACACAAACACCCGTTTGCACCCTAGATGGTGGTAATACCTAACCATTTAGGTGCATATACATTCGGGGGGGGGGTCCTTTATCCAAAGGTGCATTTGCACCCTCCAGAAAGGGTAAAACTTTGCACCGAAATAGAGTTTGGAATATAATTATCTAATTGCATCCTTATAGGTACCGTAAAAAGGGGGCGTCTTTGGGTGCAGTGTAGAATGCCGAAAAGGAGCTCATATTGTTGCATTTGAAAGGTGCAAGATTCCTGTATATTTTCTTCAAACTATGTAGATTAATGAAATTTTAGACCTAGAGACTCTCCCATTCTCTCTCTCTCTCTCCCTCTCTCTTCCCCAGAACTTATTGGGGAGGAGGTACCAATCTGGCACTTCAGTGCAAGGTACAGTAAACAGTAGGTTGTGTTGCTCTAGAGCCGTTCAGACAAGCACGTACCCGGCTCTCTCACCCGCCGTCTAAAAATATCCACTTTTAAGAAAATAAAAGAAATGTCCAAATGGCGCATTCCTTGCATCAAAAGAGAGAGGGATATTACTAATAAAAAAATGAGTATCGCATTAATTAAGCTCTCGATCACGGGGGGATGTATGATTCGGGATAAAACGTGAAGGCTGATTAGTTGTGGAATTTCGACTTTTCCTCTAAGCCTGTTACGCATGATAGCTGAGTCCGCTTACCAAGCTTCGTGATAAATGACTTCAGATGTCTGTATTTATATATTAATAGGCAAATTAGTACGATGAGTGCGTGAGGTTTTTGTAGGCCTATTTGTGTGACGGTGCCAGTACATTTATGGAAAAGATAGAGAGAGGATATGTGTGTGTTGAAAAGAAAGAGAAAGAGGCGGGAAAGAGAAATAGAGAGAGACGAGTATTAAGGTAATGTGTGCTCAGTAAAAGAACATAATATAATGAATATAAAAAGTTCGGAACAAATAATATTTAGGATGATCGGGGAAGAATATGTTATTATGTATCCACCTGAGCCACTGCATTAGGCCTACTATTATAACCAGGTGGGTGTTTCATAAAGCTGTTCGTAAGTTAAGAGCGACTTTAAGAACGACTGGTGATCCTTTCTTGTGGTAAATGGTATTGAATATCATACACAAACACACACACCCTCCTGACCGCGTGGACAGAAAAGTATATAAACGAGGACTTTTTCAGTAGGAATATGAGGCCGCCATCAATTCAAGCCTAACCGCTCACGATGGCGGTCTCCTGCGTTCATTTATTAAATTATATATATATGTTTACATTTATAAAAGATTAATTTATACTCACATCCTTATTTGTATTTATTATGTAATATGACTACATTGTTTATATTGTGAATTATTTTGTATATTGTAATTGTAAATATTTTTGTATTGTGTTTTTGAACGCAGAAATAAATGCAAGCAAACAAGCAAAATATCGTCAACAAATTAAATCTCTACGTCTTATGTCATTGTAAATCGAGGACTTTGGGGGGTTATGATTTTGGACATGGTCTGCAGACATTGGGACATCCTCGGTTGGCTGCGTCACGGTGTCCTCACTTAAACGTGAACTATATATATGTGTACAATGGTATAGGTGTAGGCCAAGGCCCTCGCTTGCTAATGTGAGTGAGTGTACAGAAGCACACGCGCACATACACACCCAAACACACCCTGACACATCATTTGGGTACGTATTATACAATACGTGCTTCCATCTGTAAAATGTCTTTTGTCATAATTACATTGTTTTTAACAAAATGACACGTTTCATGTCCCCGTTCATGAAAAAATGTTTTTAAGATAGCATTTAAAAACATAATTGAAGTCAGCTCAAAATTTACGTCACATTTATTAGAAAAAAGGTTTGTAACCCGTTGATGGATTTTCACCAAAATTCTATCGACATGTTACTAATTTTTACTGTATTTCTTTCATTATCAGATGTGACGTCATTCTTTAGTTCCCCTTAACACACTCCTTTCTAGTCACTAGTACACTGTAAAAACTGAGGTGTTAAAACTGACACCAGTTGGTGTTAATAGAGGACCACACCCTGAGGTGTTAAAATTACACCCTAGGGATTGAACATAACACCAGAGGGTGTTGATGTGACAACCAAAGGTGTTGTAATAACACATGTAGGTGTTAAACTAACACTGTCAATTTAACACCGGTGTAAAATAACTGGTGTGGTCCTCTATGTACACCGGTTAACACCACAGTTTTTGCTGTGTATTCACCTAACATGCACCTCAATAAGGTCATCTTTTCCCCGCTCAATTATCCTAACGGATTATAATACTTATTGGGGTATGTTGGTCTTTGGGTGAGCTTAATAGTAAAATATAATTGATATCAAGTTTGATCTTCGCTGCCTACATACATGATAGTGAACAGGTGGGGATGAGTTGGTCACATCATTGGCTCTTAATCCATTCACCAGTATGGCATATATCCGGGGTATATAGGAGGAAAGGTATCTCATTTCGGTACTAGTGAATCCCTCTGGAAGGAACCCAGTGTCACACAGTGTTATCACAGTGTGTTCACATAGTGGTCGATGTAAAAATATCATTCACACTGTTAAAATGCTCAAAGTGTAAGATATGTTCACACTGTTCACTGTTCACAGCGTGTTCCGTGGTCTACTATGTGAATATGTGATTCACACTGTTGAATTGCTCAAATTAACCATGTGAAAGTGATTTCAAGTTGTGTTGCACGCTGTGAACACACTGTGATAGGCACACACTGTGTTTTTTCCAATAGGGAGTTTCTGGTAACTGATGTACACTGGGCTATCGGTTATTGTTTTTTATCCTTCACCATCGTTTTTTTTTAAGAAATCGTATTCTATATAAAGGCATTTAAAAGCTATCATTTACTTAAAGTGTTTAATATTCAAATTCAAAACACTTCAATGCTTAACAGGTTAAATCAGCTATTGATTGATTGATTTTATTGTCAGGTAAAATCATGAATGATCTGAAGTATAAAAAACAAATTGACAGGATAGCCCATGAAAGCCGAGATGGCTTATTTCCAATCGGGTCCTAACATAACTAATTGATGACAAAGTACAATTATGAAAAACACCTATGAAAATCTACAAACTACATCAATTAAGCCTAGACCACTATATTAACAAGATGAATTGTAAAACTTGATACATTAAATGACAAAAACAAATAAGTGTCAAATCAAAACTTTCAAGCAATCAACAAAAGATGATGAAAATTATTGTAAAACAGGTTGATTAAAAGATCATAACTCTATAGTTATATAAAAGAATAGAAATAATAACGATATTCCGCTTTTATATAGCGCTAGTCCCTAATTATTCCGATTTCACCATATCCATGTGTGTACTTATCAATTAGTGTCCACACACATAGACTAATACCAAGTTTGCTTCATAGGAAATGTCATTATTTCCTTTAAAATAACACTGATGATTTTGTTTCTATCCTCAAATTATGAAAATTCACAGCTACGATTATGATAAATTACGTTCAATTAATGGTTTTGAAAAGAAAAAAATTGAAATAAATTCGAGAACCCGGAATAAAATTTACGACTCTGACAACTTTTCGATTTTCTCTCAATGACTACTAGTTTCATTTTCTCCCTTGTTAACATTCGAAGACGTAGGGTAGTTAGCAACAGGTTACGACTACTAAAGCGAAGGGTTAATATTTACCCTTTTAACAGATCGCATTTTTAATACAAATTTGAATATGTGACTTATGATAAGGTAGTACTACTCTCGTTGTGATAAGCTCCCACACACCTCAAAAATATCGCTATTAATGATTTCCGCATTCCCAGGGGAAAAACATGAAGAGGATAGCCCACTGATCAAGCAAATATGTCGAGTTTGCTTTTCCCGGGGACCTCTTGTAATATCATGAAAGGTTTAAGAAAATGTGACGCCCCTGCGCGTTGACAGGAAAGATAAAGCTTATAGCGCTATTTTCTGCACCGTCTTTAAGGTCAAACCCGTCAGCTCGAAACATGTATAGAATGAAATATCAACACACTTTCGTCTTTACCTAGTCTCATTACTTCATTTATGATTCATATAACGCTGAATTTACGTGGAAATTTCAAAGAGTCATTTACAATTTAACCTTTAAGTGATATATTTTTTTCAAAAAAACAAATGTAAATCAAGAGCAAGAATTATGTTTGTACAAGCATTGCACGAATTAGAACGTTTCGTGCACTATCACATAATAGCCCACTTCAATCTTATAATTCTAGGAAGTTTGTTTTGTTTGTAAGTACCAAGCAAATAATATATATATATATATATATATATATATATATATATATATATATATATATATATATATATATATATATAGTGTGATGATAAGTTTACTTCTACCAATCGCTGTTGAGTTGTGAATATTAAACATAATGAGATGAGGCGAGGCCAACTCAACAGATGACGCAGGACACCATTATTTGCTTTAGCTTTCGTCTTTTAATTGAGACTTCGTCAGAAGCGTCTGAAAAATATAAGGAGATACAACATCCAAGTTTGTTTTGCACATCAATGAATTATCACCAAGTTGAATATATTCCATAATGACAAATTAATGAATGAACAGATAAATAAAGTAATGAATAATAAATAATTAATTCAATTAAAATAATAATGATATAAATGAAAAAGACATACCTGTAATTACAGACTATTGTGATAGTTAAGTATGACCGTATCCTATCTCGTTCTTTAGGAAAGTGGCAAAAATTGCAAAAAGAAAACATTGGTTGCTAGGTGGTGAAAGCGCAAAGCGCATTGGTAATGCGCATAAAATTTATGTCACAATGAGTATGAATATTCATGATATTAGATATCGTAAGCTGGAGGATGATGACGAAAACATTGTTTCTTACAAGCATAGTAATCAAATCTCTATGAAACGATATAAATTTTTGAAATCAAATCGAGTAAAGATTATAAATAAAATTGTTGATAATTCGCGTAATGACCAAAAGTCTCACTTCTCAAGCTTGGGTCATCTAGAAAGCACCTAACAAATACATAACAATAAGCATTAAAAAAATCATTTAATTAGTGACACTGATGTAACAAATGTGACCATGCACATCAATGAATTATCACCAAGTTGAATATATTCCATAATGACAAATTAATGAATGAACAGATAAATAAATTAATGAATAATAAATAATTAATTCAATTAAAATAATAATGATATAAATGAAAAAGACATACCTGTAATTACAGACTATTGTGATAGTTAAGTATGACCGTATCCTATCTCGTTCTTTAGGAAAGTGGCAAAAATTGCAAAAGAAAACATTGGTTGCTAGGTGATGAAAGCGCAAAGCGCATTGGTAATGCGCATATAATTTATGTCACAATGAGTATGAATATTCATGATATTAGATATCGTAAGCTGGAGGATGATGACGAAAACATTGTTTCTTACAAGCATATAAATTAAATCTCTATGAAACGATATAAATTTTGAAATCAAATTGAGTAAAGATTATAAATAAAATTGTTGATAATTCGCGTAATGACCAAAAGTCTCACTTCTCAAGCTTGGGTCATCTAGAAATCACCTAACAAATACATAACAATAAGTATTAAAAATAATTTAATCATTTAATTAGTGACACTGATGTAACAAATGTGACCCACGATTGAGGTTAATTAGAAATATCTATTCTTCTACATTGATGCCGTTTGGTACAAGTGTCTTAAGTTTCAGAATCCAATATGACTCTCGTTTGAGTATGATTGATTCATGCTGTTTTCTGATAAGTTCTATTCCTACAATTTGAATATCATCTGTGGAATGATTATCAGAACTGAAGTGGGCAGCAATTGGGATTTCCTTGCGTCTACTCGTGTGATATTTCTTTATGTCTGATCGTGTGTTGCACATTCTTGTGTACAGTGTATTAATAGTCTTCCCGACATACTGTTTGTTGCAGCGTTTGCAAGTAATGAGATATAATACCCATGAAGATTTGCAATTGATTTGCTGAGTAATTGGGAATTTCTCTCCTGTTACTGTGCTTACAAAATATTTAGTGTTCAACATGAATGGACAGATACAACATTTCTTAGCTTCGCATTTGGATGAGCCCATGTGTTCACTCTGATTGTTTTCAGAGTTGACTGAAACACGGGACGATACTAATAAGTCTTGAAGAGAGCGGCATCGTCTAAATGCGATAAGGGGCGGTTCTGGAAATATTTCCTTTGTCACTTCAGATTGATGAAGAATGTCCATGTGTTTGCGAGCAATTTGGGCAACTTTACGCAGGTTGGGGTGATAGGTGAGCACAAGAGGTGTTCTCTTCATTGTTTTGTCTTTCTTCTTATAATGTAAGAGGTTTTCCCGAGGGATTTCTTTAGCCTTGTTGATGGCTTTGCTCACTGAATGGGGATTGTAATTACGTTTCTGGAGATGTTCTTGCAGATCTGCGATACTAGATTCAAAGTTGGCTTCTTCGGAACAAATGCGCCTTATTCGGATTGACTGGCTATAAGGAATGCTATTGAAAACATGGTGTGGGTGAGATGAATCGGGAAGAAGATAAGCATGGGTGTCCGTCGGTTTGGAGTAGAGAGAAGTTTGTAGAACGTTCTCTTTCATGTAAAGTAGAACATCAAGGAAGGAAACTTGAGAGTTAGATGTTTCAAACGTGAATTTGATTGTTGGATGGAATGAATTGGCAGCTTGGATAAATTGGTCAAGAGACTCCCTGTTTCCAGACCAGAGAAAATTAATATCGTCAATGTATCTACACCAGGATGATCTGTAAGGCTGTTGTGAGACTGAGGAGAGGAGTTTCTCTTCTAAGTCTGCCATAAAGATATTGGCATAAGAGGGTGCAACTGGAGTGCCCATGGCCGTTCCTTGGTTCTGAATGTAGAATTCCCCTGCAAACTGAAAGTTGTTCAACTTCAGAATTAGTTCAAGTAATCGAACCATATCACAAGTAGGGGGATCTTTCGATCTCCGTTTTTCAAGAGCTTTCTTACAGGCTTGGATACCATCTGCATGGGGAATGTTGGTATACAGGGATTTGACGTCGGCTGAGACCAAGAATATCCCATTAGGAATTGGGCCCTCTGAGTTTATTTTGGAGATATGTTTCAGAAAGTGTGTTGTGTCTTGTATGAAAGACTTAGTATGTTGTACCAATGGACGCAATACTGTGTCGAGAAAGCGAGATATTTGAACAGTAGGGCAAGAACATCCGGAAACAATCGGTCTTCCTGGATTGCCCAATTTATGTATTTTGGGCAAAAAATACATTTGTGGGCATTCCGATTTGATAGGGATCAGTAATTGCTTGATGTCTTTTGGGACCTTTATGTCATTTACTACTTTTTTCACTTGATTCAAATGCTCTTTGTTAGGATCACTCTCAGTTTTCCTATATGTCTCCGTGTTCAATTGTCTATGGCCTTCAGAAAGATAGTTCTGTTTAGATTGAAATACCACTGCTGACCCTTTGTCAGCTCGTTTGATAATAACATTCTTGTTTTCTTTAAGTTCACGGAGAGCTTGTCTTTCAGAGGGAGAAAGGTTATCTCTGTGTCTTTTGGTGATGAGTGGTTGCAGAGATTCCTCAAGTTTATCTAGGTATAGGGTTAATGCTGGAGGGGGGTTAAACCGGGGAGACCAAGTGCTTTGGGAAGGTTTTCCCTTCGATAATCTTTCCAAGACTTTGTTGTGTGGCATTTGGTCAGAATCGTTATCATCCTCTTGAATCAAACTTGTTTCAGATAATGATTTACTCTTTTGAGAAGACTGCTGATTTTTTTGGTTGAAGTAGCATTTTAGAATGCTACTTTCACATTTAACATCAACCAAGTGTACTCTAAGAAATGGCAACAGACACTAGAGGATACATCATCCACATTAAGAGATATATGCACTGACGCCGCTGCATCTCATGTAGATACGTTAACGAAAGACATCGGAACCCTTAAGGATCAGCTTCGGGATTACTGCACCCCTAAGGATTATCACATCACTTTGAACAGCATCAACAGAAGGGTATGCGTCCTACGCACGAAACTTTCTAGAACGAAGAACAAGAAACTAGAGAAGGACTTCAGACTGGCACATCTCTCTCGACAGGCCACTCCGTCTGCGATCAACAATCTGGGAGAGGAGGACACACAGAGAACCCCAAGTTCAGTGTCGGTGCAAGATCAAAGGACCAGCAATCCCGAAAGTAGTAGATGTAAGCATAGTAGTACAAGTAAGAAAAGTAGTAACCGTAGATACAATCGTAATATGTATGTAAAGCGTAGGCGTAGTTTCATAAGTCGTGATTTGAAGAATTCAAGGAATTCTCACGGCATATCTACCGAAGATAAGAGTAGTGCTGAACGTAAAGAGGAAACTGCTGATGAGAAACTTATTGTAAATTTGTCTAACGAAGATCTACCTCCAGGAGCTAAACCACTTTTATCAAGAGGTTTAGGATTCTGCCCAACTCCTCCGAAAATTGACGCGCTGCAACTTCAGTCAGATTTTCGGGCATTCCGCAGACGCATGCTGCTAAAATGCTACTTCAACCAAAAAAATCAGCAGTCTTCTCAAAAGAGTAAATCATTATCTGAAACAAGTTTGATTCAAGAGGATGATAACGATTCTGACCAAATGCCACACAACAAAGTCTTGGAAAGATTATCGAAGGGAAAACCTTCCCAAAGCACTTGGTCTCCCCGGTTTAACCCCCCTCCAGCATTAACCCTATACCTAGATAAACTTGAGGAATCTCTGCAACCACTCATCACCAAAAGACACAGAGATAACCTTTCTCCCTCTGAAAGACAAGCTCTCCGTGAACTTAAAGAAAACAAGAATGTTATTATCAAACGAGCTGACAAAGGGTCAGCAGTGGTATTTCAATCTAAACAGAACTATCTTTCTGAAGGCCATAGACAATTGAACACGGAGACATATAGGAAAACTGAGAGTGATCCTAACAAAGAGCATTTGAATCAAGTGAAAAAAGTAGTAAATGACATAAAGGTCCCAAAAGACATCAAGCAATTACTGATCCCTATCGAATCGGAATGCCCACAAATGTATTTTTTGCCCAAAATACATAAATTGGGCAATCCAGGAAGACCGATTGTTTCCGGATGTTCTTGCCCTACTGTTCAAATATCTCGCTTTCTCGACACAGTATTGCGTCCATTGGTACAACATACTAAGTCTTTCATACAAGACACAACACACTTTCTGAAACATATCTCCAAAATAAACTCAGAGGGCCCAATTCCTAATGGGATATTCTTGGTCTCAGCCGACGTCAAATCCCTGTATACCAACATTCCCCATGCAGATGGTATCCAAGCCTGTAAGAAAGCTCTTGAAAAACGGAGATCGAAAGATCCCCCTACTTGTGATATGGTTCGATTACTTGAACTAATTCTGAAGTTGAACAACTTTCAGTTTGCAGGGGAATTCTACATTCAGAACCAAGGAACGGCCATGGGCACTCCAGTTGCACCCTCTTATGCCAATATCTTTATGGCAGACTTAGAAGAGAAACTCCTCTCCTCAGTCTCACAACAGCCTTACAGATCATCCTGGTGTAGATACATTGACGATATTAATTTTCTCTGGTCTGGAAACAGGGAGTCTCTTGACCAATTTATCCAAGCTGCCAATTCATTCCATCCAACAATCAAATTCACGTTTGAAACATCTAACTCTCAAGTTTCCTTCCTTGATGTTCTACTTTACATGAAAGAGAACGTTCTACAAACTTCTCTGTACTCCAAACCGACGGACACCCATGCTTATCTTCTTCCCGATTCATCTCACCCACACCATGTTTTCAATAGCATTCCTTATAGCCAGTCAATCCGAATAAGGCGCATTTGTTCCGAAGAAGCCAACTTTGAATCTAGTATCGCAGATCTGCAAGAACATCTCCAGAAACGTAATTACAATCCCCATTCAGTGAGCAAAGCCATCAACAAGGCTAAAGAAATCCCTCGGGAAAACCTCTTACATTATAAGAAGAAAGACAAAACAATGAAGAGAACACCTCTTGTGCTCACCTATCACCCCAACCTGCGTAAAGTTGCCCAAATTGCTCGCAAACACATGGACATTCTTCATCAATCTGAAGTGACAAAGGAAATATTTCCAGAACCGCCCCTTATCGCATTTAGACGATGCCGCTCTCTTCAAGACTTATTAGTATCGTCCCGTGTTTCAGTCAACTCTGAAAACAATCAGAGTGAACACATGGGCTCATCCAAATGCGAAGCTAAGAAATGTTGTATCTGTCCATTCATGTTGAACACTAAATATTTTGTAAGCACAGTAACAGGAGAGAAATTCCCAATTACTCAGCAAATCAATTGCAAATCTTCATGGGTATTATATCTCATTACTTGCAAACGCTGCAACAAACAGTATGTCGGGAAGACTACTAATACACTGTACACAAGAATGTGCAACACACGATCAGACATAAAGAAATATCACACGAGTAGACGCAAGGAAATCCCAATTGCTGCCCACTTCAGTTCTGATAATCATTCCACAGATGATATTCAAATTGTAGGAATAGAACTTATCAGAAAACAGCATGAATCAATCATACTCAAACGAGAGTCATATTGGATTCTGAAACTTAAGACACTTGTACCAAACGGCATCAATGTAGAAGAATAGATATTTCTAATTAACCTCAATCGTGGGTCACATTTGTTACATCAGTGTCACTAATTAAATGATTAAATTATTTTTAATACTTATTGTTATGTATTTGTTAGGTGATTTCTAGATGACCCAAGCTTGAGAAGTGAGACTTTTGGTCATTACGCGAATTATCAACAATTTTATTTATAATCTTTACTCAATTTGATTTCAAAATTTATATCGTTTCATAGAGATTTAATTTATATGCTTGTAAGAAACAATGTTTTCGTCATCATCCTCCAGCTTACGATATCTAATATCATGAATATTCATACTCATTGTGACATAAATTATATGCGCATTACCAATGCGCTTTGCGCTTTCATCACCTAGCAACCAATGTTTTCTTTTGCAATTTTTGCCACTTTCCTAAAGAACGAGATAGGATACGGTCATACTTAACTATCACAATAGTCTGTAATTACAGGTATGTCTTTTTCATTTATATCATTATTATTTTAATTGAATTAATTATTTATTATTCATTAATTTATTTATCTGTTCATTCATTAATTTGTCATTATGGAATATATTCAACTTGGTGATAATTCATTGATGTGCATGGTCACATTTGTTACATCAGTGTCACTAATTAAATGATTTTTTTAATGCTTATTGTTATGTATTTGTTAGGTGCTTTCTAGATGACCCAAGCTTGAGAAGTGAGACTTTTGGTCATTACGCGAATTATCAACAATTTTATTTATAATCTTTACTCGATTTGATTTCAAAAATTTATATCGTTTCATAGAGATTTGATTACTATGCTTGTAAGAAACAATGTTTTCGTCATCATCCTCCAGCTTACGATATCTAATATCATGAATATTCATACTCATTGTGACATAAATTTTATGCGCATTACCAATGCGCTTTGCGCTTTCACCACCTAGCAACCAATGTTTTCTTTTTGCAATTTTTGCCACTTTCCTAAAGAACGAGATAGGATACGGTCATACTTAACTATCACAATAGTCTGTAATTACAGGTATGTCTTTTTCATTTATATCATTATTATTTTAATTGAATTAATTATTTATTATTCATTACTTTATTTATCTGTTCATTCATTAATTTGTCATTATGGAATATATTCAACTTGGTGATAATTCATTGATGTGCAAAACAAACTTGGATGTTGTATCTCCTTATATTTTTCAGACGCTTCTGACGAAGTCTCAATTAAAAGACGAAAGCTAAAGCAAATAATGGTGTCCTGCGTCATCTGTTGAGTTGGCCTCGCCTCATCTCATTATATATATATATATATATATATATATATATATATATATACAGTAACTACGTAATACAAAGTGACAAAATAAAACTAATTAATGTTTTACTTTTATGCGGCTGATACACTGCAAAAATGAAGTGCTAATTTAGATTCAATCAAGAAATAAGAATTATATTCATGGTTTTTATTACTATTTGATAACATATTCCACAACGTTCTTGACTCATTTCTTACTGATCAACTCGAATCTTGAACCATCGGAATTCCACCTTTTACGTATCATATGGTATTTTTATAAATTGCCCTTCGTGTCCAAAGTGTGACCATGTTATTCGAAGATAAAAATACCATCAAATAACAGGGCACTGGGAACGATATTTTGTGTGTGGGGGGGGGGGGGCTCATTATAAAAAATGAAGTGCTAATTTAGTACTTACAGTGCTTGTATAGTTACTGCACTATAAGTGCTAAATTAGCACTTCATATTTTACAATGCTGAAGTAAATTTGAATAGCCCCACCCCCCCAAAAAAAAAAAAAAAACTTAAAAGATTTTCACAACAAAATGGAGATCAAATTGGTCCCGAGAAATTTGAAAAGCAAAAAAAAGTTACACTACGAACTGAAGGTTGTTTTGGTCACCTTCTTATACATCTTACAGAATACCTGATGGTGCTGCCTATGGGGAATAATACACGCAACACCCCCAAGGTAATTGTTGGTGATGCTTCAGCACCCCAGCTACCCCGCTTCCCAGGGCCATGTCAAATGATATATAGAGTTTAATTTGATCTATCGGGGAAATAAACAGTTATACTCTCTGAATGCAAAGGAGCTAATCTGATCCCTAATCACGCTAATCACACTCTTCTCAGAGTGAGATGGAGGACAAGTCCTGATGGAATAAGATTTCGATCTTTCAATATTGATTTATTTTTTACCTTTTTTAGGAATGAAAGTATGCATCTCTTTTTTACACTTTAAGCTCGGTGCAGCACAGTAGGTAATTGCGATTGACTGCGTTCAACGGACAGCCAGACCTCTGCCAGCGATATAACGTCTTCATTTGATAAATCATTTAAATTCAATCGTTATTTAAAGGAATAGAACTTTGTTTTTCCTTGATCGTTTTCTTTGAGGGAGAAATCAAGTTATGAAAAAACATCGATGATTCTTGATTTTGTTTTTGCTTTTCTGTGACACACTGTGTTGATAATAAATTATTTCAATCCAGGTTCGTTGGACCCTTTAAAATATGTTAAACGTGTTTGGATGATATTATGGATTTGGTAATTTTGGCTTAGATGCAATGTCCTCTAACTTTATCATGACGATAAAGAAATACACTGTATTGATAATATCTTCGCGTATTTCAATCCAGGTTCGTTGGAACCTTTAAAATAGGTTAAACGTATGTAGATGATGTATATTATGGATTGTGTTATTTTGACTTAAATGCTTGTCCTTTAACAAGGGTCATGACGATAAAGAAAACGAAAGGGAAATAACACTTTAAACGTGGAGTAAATTGGTCAAAGTGGATTTGGCAATCAGCTCGAAATGTCAGTCTGTAGAGTCAACAACACCAATATCCCTTTAATATCTGCCTTCTGTATTTTTACCAACCAATCACCTCTAATTAGATTTCCATCCTGCAGAGGGTTATCATACAACCCTTACGCCATGACCCCTTTCTTGGTGTTGACCAATACAGCTAGGGCATCACGTAGGGCGTCACCCAACGCCTTTGGGCAGGTGCATCACCACGGAAAGGGGTAAGAAACTCTATTCAAGACCGGAACATGAAGTAAATGTTGCCTTCGCGTCGCTACCTGTCTCTATTAGCACCGACTGGGTCTTGATTAAGTACCTAGTTAGTTTCAGTAATAGGAACTCCTTGCAAGTTCCTTAAGGGCTCGTATACAATCACTCTTTTACCATGTTTATAGTTTAGCCAAAAGTTGGTTAAGGCGAAACGAATGTTGGGTATAATATCGCCCGTACTATATTCTAATTTTTTATAATCCAGCGAAACTTGTGTTTTCCAAAATATTGTTTACCAAACCAAGAACATGATGAAGTGCAATGCCCTTTTTTACCGGATAAGTAAAGGGTAATTCCGACTCGAGTTTGTATATAATATCTTGTTAGTTTCGGTAAAACGATATCCCTGGACGTTGGATCAGGGTTTGCATACACACATTCTTTAAAAGGTTTACTACCCAATATAAAATGAAACAAGTGCTCCTGGGTAAAATATTTTTTTTAAAGATGTGTGATGTCACTTGTGAACAACTCTCCCCATTATACTTTAGTATATATTTCACTTAAACTGCCTCTTTTTTACACATCTATCAGTAGAGCATACTTTATTTCTATAGGAGGGCATGTAATACAGATTTTAAAGAATACATCATGGATAAAGAGTTTGTATCACCATAAGAAAAAGCAAAAAGATACATTTTGGGGTATTTTATAGTCCATCAAAGGGAAAGTTGTTCACATACGACATCACACATCCTTGTCGCATTGCCAATGAGAGGATCTCCATAGCATTAGTGATTGCAATATTCAAATGCTCATAACTTTCTCATTATTTGTCCGATTTTTCTCAAACTTTCTTTGTTCTTATTCTTTGATTTTTCTGTTTCGACACAAGCCTAGTTGTTCCAAAGGTTTCATTGCCTTTAAGCATTAAGTTCAACTTGCTCGTATAAATCACAAGATATCTAAATAACAAGAGCCCTAGTGATACAGCAAGTGATTCATATCATTCTCCCGTAATTAAATAAGGGTAATTTGCCAGTCCTTAATCTATACTACAGCCTGTATTATCCTGTAGTTACTAAACTTTATGGGAGTTTATGCTTAATCTAAGAACAAACCATAAAGCTTTAGTTTCGATATAAAACATTACAACATTCGACAAGAAAGAACAAAACATTAATGATAAAAAATGACAAAACAATAATTCAATAGATATAAAGCAATAGTAATAATATTTAAAGTTGTAGATTGAGTAGCGCTTAAGGATGATTAGAATATGAAGGAAACATATTTTAAAAAGAAGAGTTTCTAATTTATAGTTTCTCTGGGAATCGCTCATCAGTCATGTCAGTATTGTCAATTTGTTGTAATATCGATATAAAAAAATACGGAAAAAAGGGAAATATACTTTTAAGAGAGAAAGGTGAATGCTGAATTGCACTTGAGTCTGTCTCCATTTTTTGTGTCCGATTCTAGCTTAAATACTGTTTGAAGGGCCCGGATTAATCCAGAAAGATAGTAATAATAGCAGTTTTTAGATTTGACAGTTGCTTTTTTCCGATTATGGATCATCAAAAATAGAAACACAGAATTTATCCAGACGCCTACACAGATTAGTGGGGTACAAAGGGAAGTCTGAGGCATAACACGGATGACAAGGAACGGTGAATAGTAGACATCATACATGATATACAATGCATTATACATTTTTATACCACGGTAGATTTCGGGAATTCCCGTTTCCTGACGTGGAAGGGGCCGAAATTGTGCGTGGGTGTGGGGGTGCGTTGTGTGCCGCGCGTATGCGGGTGTGTTTTGTGGGTGCGTGGGAGGGTGTGTTTGTTTGTGTGGATTAGGAAACCCCTATGAATCATTCAGTGTAATATATCTCTTAAAATGACAAGTTCAGAAAGACCTAGACGAAATATAAACCGACTTGATATATCATACTTCACGTACACGTTGTATTTAATCCGGGATTAAACGCGTTTTAAATATCTTGATAAGTATCAACATGATCAGCCAACAAGCTAAGGAAAGTTTTTGACATGGTTGAAATTTTATCAAGCAGATCAAATATCTGAGTCTGTAAACAGTAAACGAGGGGAAAACAATACATTTGCCTGATCTTAATCCAGAAAATACATCAGCTGAAGTGATTAGACAAAAACAAAAGATAGAATCTTTCTGCCTGAAGGGGATGATCACAATCTGTCCAATATGGCTTATCAAGTGAAAATGGTGCAGTCGGATATACTGGACAATTTCCCCTTCTTTGCCCGGCACCCCCCCCCCCTCCATCTCTCTGTATTTGGCTGTATTTTGTTGTATTTTTTGTGTAATTTGTGAACGAATAAAATGAATAGATTTCAAATCTCAGTTCTCCCACCCCAACACACACGATTCCTGATATTCTTTACGTCGCAATTATCATATACGTTTCATTCTGAATCAGACCTTATAATTCATGACGGTCGAACTCATTAAGAACGTGGCCGAGTTACCACTCTCATGATCCGCACAACGATTGAAGCCGGGGGGGGGGGGGGCAGTCAAATAAATTGCTGTACACATGCGTGACAAAAAAAAACGCGTTTGAAGGGGTGTTTCTTCAGTTTTGGACGCGGGCCGTGCGTGCACTCGTTAAGGGTATCAAAAACACCGATTTAAAAAAAGGGGTAGTTTTGAAAGACTGGTCAATGGTCAATCGCAGGGTTAAATGTATTTAGGGTATGTTTTTTTTTCTTTCTCAAGCTTTTGTTTTAAGACTAGCAAACGTGTTTAGGGTATGTTTCCCCTCCCAAGCTTTTTCCCCGGGGTCATATTCTGGCGACCACTTGTTTAGGGGCCAAAATGTGTAAACATCGTTTACCGGAACGCATGGATGTCGGAACACGGTATGAGGATGATTATCCCCCCCCCCCCCCCCATCAAATATTGCGTGCAGATATAGTTCTTTATTAGGGCGGTAATCCTGCCCTCTTGGTTACCGTGGAACAAGATAGGAAATCGTTCCATCTATATAAGGGCCGATACTCAGATTTTGACCGGTAGATGATTGAGCACAAATTTTTCCCTCGAGGTTAAAGTGGCCAAAAAAAAAGGAAATATTAGGGTATCTTGGGTGACGAGGGAGATGGGTCTCTCATAGTTAGACAGAAGAAAGAGTGATGAAAAATCGTATTATAAAAATAAAATGAATCAGAATATGAATAAATCAAGATAGTAAAGATAAACCAGTACATTATAGATCTTATCATTAAACTTAACCACACCCCCTCCCCCAGCCTCTTTCTTCCTTTTTTTTTCATTTCTTTGCTTCAAGAGAAACTGCAGTAAAAAGTTAAACAATGGGGAATAAGGATGCAAATTAGAGTAACGATAACAATAGTAATACAATACAAGTTTGTTACTCCACTAGCATTGCCCTTCTTTCTACCCCGCCCCCCTTCCCTTTCTCCCCCACTTACTCTCTTTATTCTATTTTATCGATAGCATAGCAATATGCAAACATTCCTAAAAGACCTCTTTTGGGGGAGGGGTTGGGAATAAGTATTGCATTTTAATCCTTTACAATCCATGTTTCAAGAATAATAGCAGTAAGAAAAGACGAAAATAAAACTTATACCTACGTAAGAACTACTTATCACCATGAAAATTGCCAATTATCGTCACCATCTCCCTCTCTCTTTCTCTCTCTCCCCCATTTTTCCATATCTTTCCACTTTTCAGAATGTAAAACAATTACTTCTAGGAATCATCACTATAAACGATTCTGTACATTGATATCATTTTATTCATCTGGTCTTCACACAGAACTGAGACGTGATATATAAATTGGAAATATATACAATGTATAACTATCTCAATATTTCACCTTATCTTTACAAAATTACAACAAGAAGTAAAAAGACATGGCATACAAAAATACATGCATTTTTTTCCAAACAAGATAGAATAAATTCTAAGTAATGAAAATAATATCCGAATTCGTTATTATATTTTGATTGTAATTTGAAAGAGTATAAATACGGAAATAGCTACATAATTTTTACAAGTCATTATACACGACATATAACTTTGAAAATTAAGGTGAAGTTGACATTCACTACCATTGTTATTACACATGTTTTTTAAGAGATCTGGGCAGTATGGAACAATCAAACAATTTACACTGTGTAATGTCATATCAGAAAACAAAGAAAGTATGTAGCACTTAACTTAAACAAAAATATAAATAAAGAAAGGCTTGAAGCTTGGACAGTTTTGGTCATGTCCTGAAAGCTTCTGTTTCATGCTCTTTAAAAAATATATAAAAATCCAACATATAAGTGCTTTGGCACACAGAAAATAAATTCTATATGGATGACCCTGAATTTTAATAAACAAACAATAATCATGCCATAACATGTCTAAAATAATTTGAAATTGAACAAGAAAATGAAAGAAATAGAACACAAATGACTAAATGTATGTATGTAAAACAAAAGGAGAACAAAAGCACAATACTTAACACAATGAATTGTGGAGACACATGTATGACCTCTCACTTTAAATGGTCATTCATCAAGAAATTTAAATAGAATTGTCAATAAGTATATAAATCCATTCAAATGTGGGTGCATCTTTCTGCTTCAAAATTGCAGTGTTAAAACAAAACCTTTTACATTTAATTTACAATGGACACTCGGGCTAAAGTAATTAACATAAATGAATATTGGTCAAAATTCAATAAACTTCTCCTGGGAGCGTTTTATAAAATGTCTTAATTGTCCCATAAAAAGACTGATAGTTCACAATGATTACAAGCTTTACAATGCAATTTTGTATTTCTAACTTGCCCAAAATTGCATTATCTATTAAAAAAATTATTGAATATCACAGAATTATTCTACATCACTAAGACTTTGACATTTAACTACATGTATATCTATACATATTGATAATAGTATTTCAGTTAAAGATCATTCACCCTTGCTGTCATCGTGATTTCTGTCTTTCTTCTTGTAAAGACGAAGCGAAAAAAAGGGAGTTACATTCATACAACACAAATGATTGATACTCATTCTACATGTATAGCATAAAAACAAAATCATCGCTATTATGAAACAAAGACATGTATAGATAGATGGATGGATGGATAGTATTTCATTAATAAATTAGCATAGTTAATTCATTAAATGAAAAATCTTATTAATTCCAAAAAATTAACCATACAGCCTTGTAGATTTATTACTCACTACCACTGTGCAAATTTTCACGGCGCTCGCCGATTGAATGCTGAGATCTCAGGGGGGGGGGGGGGCGGAATACCTCCCCCCTCCCCCCCCCCCCCCCGGCTGTGAGATGGGTCCAATAACCCGGCTCTTTTAGGGTTAAAAGGTGAAATATTCCTTGGTTTGGTTAATTTTCTTATACATGATATATGTTGATTTTTTTATACATGTTTTATGGACAAGACTGGGACAAGATGACTCAATTTAGATTACTTTCTCTTATCGGCCAGGATATATGAGTAAAAAATACTCTTTCAGCAAATAAAAGCCATTTTCCACAGCTTGTTTTATGTCATGTTCATATC
This sequence comes from Lytechinus pictus, assembly GCF_037042905.1. Taxonomy (NCBI): domain Eukaryota; kingdom Metazoa; phylum Echinodermata; class Echinoidea; order Temnopleuroida; family Toxopneustidae; genus Lytechinus; species Lytechinus pictus. Next base: position 10,754,024 of record NC_087263.1, on the reverse strand, counting down.
CTTTCACTAGTACATAATAAACCAGTGGTCAGCATATCGCCCCTTTTTTCATTATTCCCCTTAGAACTTTTTACAATTTGACAATTATTTTCATTTCAGTGGCAATACTCTGCCACGTTACAAATATCTTAGTCCTTGATTCATCATTGTGTAAAATCAAGCATTCAAAGCAAGTTTTTGATCGATTGTTATTCTTTGTAACTGCTCACTTCTACTCCATGTTAACTTACCCTGTTACTGAATAAATTCAATATTTCAATTTAAGTAAAAAGAAATAAGAACGAAAGCAACTATAATTTCTGAAATCAAATAAAATTTCCATTAAAAAATAAGGGTCCGCGGGGTGGGGAGAACAAAATATTAATGCTCTATTGCATTTTCAGGTAAAAAAAATATATATTGAATAGTCTGGGTTAACTCGTTGTAAAATGTACATTGCAAGTTCTATTAGTGAATAAAATGGCAGTCATATATCTTATTGTTATCTGCATTCAGGATAATGGTCACTCGTTACCAATTTCAACTACCATTAGAATATTTCCTTGGTTAATCATATGGTAAATGATGTCTTAATGTAATTCCACACATAGCTACATGAGAGTCCATATATAAACACCAAACAGATATAAAGTTTGAATATTCTACCTTACTCTAATATGATAGGTTAATGTAATTCCTTACATAACTACATGAGAATCCATGTATAAACATATACATGTATGTCTTACTTTACTCTAATATGGCACAGCTGCTTTGTGCTGCTATACTACAAGTGGCACAAGACAATATGGCTACAATACAATGTAAGATAATTTAGTAATAGTCAGAACCACATCTTTTACGAAAGTGGCTTTTCTTTGTTGATCTTCGTGTAGAAAAAAAGAATGGAAAATGTGATAATATGCATAAAGTGCCATTATCGTAGAATGCCTGCTAAGATGTCTGACACAGATATCTTAGCAAGGCCTTAACTCAACACCAATCAAATTCTGCCATTTCCATAGGTCTTGAACAACGCTACCCAGTTGGAGCAGGCAACAAGTTATTTTTTTTGTAATAAGCAGCTTTATAGGCAAGAACATGTGCATTTTTATGGGAAAATAAAGAAAAAGGAATCATCTACACAGTAAGAAAAATGCAAATTAACACCAAATGATAATAATACTTATTTATGAAAATAATGTACATGATATTTTGGAATGTTCTACTTATCAATAGGGAGGGGATATTTTATTAATCAGTTGGTACAAAATTTGTTCATCAAGTAACCACCTGATAGTAAATCGTATGGAAAATATTGCTCTAGACACCTTATTTACTAAATGCAGCATGAGTGTGGGTTATTTGTACCATATTTGCAACTAATCCTATTGACCACTGAATTCAGCATTTCCCAAACGCTTTGGAAAGGTTCCAATTGACAATAAGTTATTTAATTGGGTGGGTCTGTTGTCTACATTTCCACTATATGCATAAAAAACTTCATTTTCAAAAGTTTTCTCCCTGAAGATGATCTGAAATAAGACACAGAAACTCCCAAGGATACTAGCAACTAGAAGCACTTTCCATCAATGTAGTTTCCACTGATACTAGCCTGAGATATTCCAGGCACAGTTGCTCAATGGGTTAGACCTCCTTGAGAAACTGAACTTATAAAAGAGTTGTTCAAAACTTCAAACTCTGATGGAGTCTTAAAATGATAAGATATGCTAGTAATTTCTGAAGCCTTATGACCATGCCACATTGAATCCTGTCCCTAACCCAATAAATTGGCCAGAAGTGCCTTCCCTTATAAATCATTCTGATTATGAATTCAGTCACTACCGCAATTGGACATGCTTGGTGCAAGAGTTCTTTAAAATATTTTAGTTCCATATTAAATGCACCATGCACTAGGACAGGCTCAGCCAAAGTCCAGATGACATTCCGGGGAGTGTGTCTTGTGGCTTTGACTGACAAATGTTATAAGCTACTGTAGTCCTTGCATATGATTGGCTCAGAGCAAATCTGTCAGTAAAAATCACAGACTATTCACTGCATGAAACACTCCCAAGGTCATTAACCTCACTTCTTCAGGAGAGCAAATGCACCTACTGCCGCAACAGCAGCAACGGTCGCGGTACACGCTGCAGCTGTGGCAATCATGGGCCTTGACCCAAAGCTTGAAGCTCGCCTCCTGGGAGAGTCATCGGGATCGAGCAGGTCAGGCTGGTCTGGCACCCTCTCCGACTGGTACCGTCTCCTGCCAGGGCTCAAGTCCATGTCGGTCTGCATTATAGAACCATCCAAGAGAAGCCCTTGGGGTCTGGACACCGCAGCGGAGACGGAATCCGACTCATCCCGGTTGGTAGCTCCATGCTCCGTTTCCAGCTTGATGTTGGACGCAGCGTTCAAACCCGACATGGAGTCCGGTGGTTGGTTGCCTTGGTCACTACCTGATTTGCGTTGGCGAGGTGACAGGAAGCCATCTTCGTCCATGAAGAGAGGAGGGATGGTGTGGGTAGGCGATTGGATCCCTTGAGGTGAAGGATTCCCTGAGGATATTTCTGACCAGGTTTCGTTGTCTATCTTCTCTAGGTCAACATTAGTTATGGCATCCTGTGATGGTGGAAAAAAAATCAAAAAGAGTTAAAAATACAAACAGGAGGACATTTTTCACCTGGGGCCCGTAACACAAAAAATAGCGATCATGGTAGAACATTTTCTTTTTGCGCTTGATTGCATTGAATACAATGTACAATTAATTGTGAAAAATCAAGTGTGATAACCGTTGTTTCATTGTCTATTTTTTCAAGGTCCAGGTTAGTTATGGCATCCTTTGTATGCAATTACAATGCTAAGTATTAAAAGAATCATACAAATTGGACTTTACAAAGAATTACAGATAATTCAAACATTGAAAGGAAATTGGTAGAGATTGGATGACCGGATCAGATGTTGAGCTATCATAACCCACATTTTAGAGCACAGTGGACATGTAACCTTTTTCTGCAATAATGCATAACTTTGTTGCTTCCTATTTAAAAAAAAAAATATTGTTATCATAATGTATCATGAATCAGTGAAGACTTTCCTCATCACGAAAGTTATAGAAATTGAAATAAAATTGTTAGTTATATAGTGAGTGTCTGACATCATTTGTTTTCTTCTTTGCATATGGTACAGCCCTTGATAAGAATATATATAAAGCAGAATTGACAATTTGAGAATTTTCTTGTTTTTCATCAAAATCTGATGAATATGTTGGCAGTAAGCTTGTCTGATATTTCTCAAAGCAACATATATCGCGTGAGTAAAAAAAAAATCACTTGACACCTCACAAATCCCCATCTTAAGAAAAAGATATGTCATGAATGCTTAATCATATGTCTGGAAAGAGCATCTTCTCCCAAATAATTTGATACCATATTTATGTGGTATGTGTTAACGCTTGGATGATCAGGAGGTATTCTTTGCAGTGATGTAAATTTAGATTTGAGCCAAAGTAGGGCATGGCTGCAATGAATGGATTCAGATATCAATGATGTCATAATCCTACAAGAGTTGCATTAAAGTCCATTTCGAAACACATGTTCACTAGTTTACATTATAATAGTTCAATAAATAATGTTTAGTATCATTTCTCAAGTTAATTTGATTGAAAAGGGTTTTGCAAATATGTTTACTAACTCATTGAGGATTATGACATCATCATCATCATCTGGGGTTCATTCATCGCATTCATGCCCTACTTTGGCACAAATCAAAATTTACATCACTGCAAAGAATACCTCCTGATCATCCGACCGTTAACACGTACCCCATAAATATGGTATCAAACTATTTGGGAGAAGATACTTTTTACAGGCACATACAATGATTATGCGTTCGTGCCATATTTTTTTCTTAAATTTGGGATTTTTGAGGTGTCAAGTCTTTTTTGACTCACACGGTAGTTGAGTGGAATTGACCATTAAGGTCAAATGTCAGAGCCGCAAGCTGCTTTTTTCACCAATCCTCACACTTCATAATATATAGAACAATGGGGAATGCAGAAAAGCCGCTATGAAAAGATGCATAGTGCCTTTATAGCAACATTCTTGATAAAACGACGTAGCACAGACTTTTTACACGGAACCAAAGAAATTACCCACAGATTTAAAGCATGTTGATGTTGTGAAGACAGCTACTTGTTCAATGACTTACCCAACCACCTTGTTCTAGAATAGCTTGAGCTAAATTCTCCTCAATGTACTGCGCAGCAAAGTCCGTTACAGCAGCAATCCCTCTACTCCCTTGGTCCAACACACTGACTGCCATCTGTCTTGTATACTTCATCATTACTGCGACCTACAAAAAAAAAATTGCAGTCATGTACCACTTTTAATTTATTTCTTTCATTCACAATACCTACACATGAGAATTATCATGAATAATTAACTGTACGACAAAATACACACAATTACATGTACATGCCAAGAGAAATGGGGACGACAAAAAGAGCTTGCAGTCTTATAAATTCATTAACTTCAAAATTCATGTTTAAAATATCCTGAGCCTACATGAAGTGGAAGCACTGAAGTATTTTTTTCATTCTTTTCTTATTTCCTTATTGATTTAATTACAGGAGTAATCTGAGGTTATATGACCTTTAATCCTACACCTCTCTTTTCATGCTCATTTGTTTCTGTCTTCCATACTTTTTTCCCCTTATTTTCTTTCTTATTTCTTTTTTTCTTATCTACTTGAAAAATCATAGGGGAAAGTCAACCCCAATCCAACCCTAACCACACCCCTCTGCCTACACACACAGAACTTACATGATACCAGCCTGGCACCGAGTTCTTGACCAAGCTCTTCATCCCCGATTTGAAGCTACCGTAGTTGAGGGGTCCAGCGCCATGTGACATGGCTTGTTGGTAAGCCTGTTCAAGCTCACCTTGATGGTGGAGCATGATGCAGTCTCCGATCTGAGCGATTCTTTCGGCCACGAGGGCCTCCCGACTGATGGCGCACAATACACCGGCTGAATCCATGCCTCCCTCCACCATCTCTGTAATGGATGAAAAATACAAAATGTATTACAACGTGACAGGTGGACACAGAGACCCGTATCTGAAGTCGGGTTTAACTTTAATAGACCATGGTCTATTTTTCTGTGCTAAAATTATGGAAAGCCAAAAATGTAGAAATTTTCCTTACATTGTATGTTTCTTATGTTTACTGTGCCCTTTCCTAGCTCGTGAATGGTGAAGAAAGCTTTCTTATCATCCTTTCTTCCGAAACAGTTAATGACTTGACAGAAAAATGAGCTGATACACTGAAATTCTACTATTACATATTTGTGCCATTATTGGCTATCCATAGTTAAACAACAACTTCTAACCAGAGTTTAAATTAAACCCGATCTCAGAATACAGGCCATAGTGTTGTATTGGTGTTAACTTTAGTCTTTCAAATGGCCACCAGTTAGAATCCTATTTTTTTTTTTACAAGACATACATGTAGCTCTCCCAATTTTTATTCTCTGCACCCACGTGTTCAAGCTGGTTGCAGACAAGAAAAAAGTTACATACTTCTAAATGTATGCTAGGTTATGTACATATATAAGCAGATTCTCCTTTACTCTGCATTTTAACCTTAAACTGTTGGGGCTATTTGAGATGCATTCAGGACTGAGAAGCATGATGCCCCCCCCCCCTCCCCTCTGATCTCGGCCGCCGGTTCATGCAATCATACATGTGTGAATGATATGTCTTCCTTACAATGAAATACATGTAAGTTGCAGCAATGAATATCTCATCAGTTGTTAATCCAATTATTCAGTTCTTCAAGGAACAAATTTGAATAAACCTAAGTTTATATGATAAAATCCAAAAGAAAAAGTGTGAATATGACATCACAGGTTTGCTCATTGAATATTCATGAAGACATGCCTCAAACTGTTTCACCAATAATGCAATCTTTAAAATGCCATAGCTCAGTTATTCCTTGTCCGATTTTATCAAATTTTTCAGTTTATTGTTTTATACCTTGAACTGTTGCACGGGAATAATGCAAATCTTTAAAATGCCATAACTTTGTTTTTTTTTATCAAATTTTTCAGCATTTTGTTTATCTGATTTTTCTTTATCTGTTCAAATCATATTATTTTCAGCCTTGAGTACCCCTTTAAACAGCTCCAATATCATCAAGTAGACTATGATGAGTAAAAAACAAATCTGATAATTGCTTTGGTTACCTTGTTTAAACTGACTCTCAAGCTCTGAGAGAACGTTACTCATCCTCTTTTTGGTACTTTCATCTAAAGAAGCATCTCGACTTCTCTTCTTCCTCAACATGGACGTCCGTGATCTTGGAGATTCTACCCGAGCTGTGGATGGATCAAAGAAATTCTTGCATAATTGAGTCACATTTAAGAAGATCTTATTCAATATCATGCAATAAATCAATTTTCAGGGAGTAATTTTCACAGCCTACCGTGTAATTTATCTGCAATATTGGATAAGCGTTTAATATTGCATTGTATGGGGATTTTCCAGGGTCTTTTCCTCTTATAGTCTATTCATTACTAGTAGAAAAAATGGTAATTCTTCTTTCTCCTCCTCCTTCCTCCTCCTCCTTCCCCTTCCTCCTCCTCCTCCTCCTCCTCCTCCTCATCCTTCTTCTTCTTCTTCGTCTTCTTCCTTCTTCTTCTAATTATGATTATCATTATTAATTATTATCATTATTATTATCATTATCATTATTAAGTTTTGTTTATACATGGTAGCCTCATCAATGACGCACACTGTTCTCCCAGGGGGTCCTGTTACATGTAATCACATACAGATACAAAATTAACGGACATCAAAGAATAAAGTTTGCCAATAGTATAGGTTTCATGGTACACATGTATCTTCCTTGGGCAAGTGTTGGTCCTGAAAAGGACCACCCAATCTCGAAGTTTTGACAAGTGTGTTCTTATCATCTTCAGGAGAATGAGCAAAGCAGGCCTTATATACTCTGTCAAAGTATCGTATGCATGAAACCTTGCAGGGTACATGTCTCTGATTGGCTGGATAAGTCACATGACAAAGTTTGCCAAGTTGTGTCTTAAATCTTGGGCCAGGATCTACGGGTTCTCCAATATGTTGAAATGAAGCAATGTAGGGTTGCTGCTTTTCTTAATACAGTTGGAATATTATTCCAGAGAATTGCACCATGTATGGATATCCTTTTCTTCCCCTTCTCTGTTTTACATGTTTGTATACTGATCCCATAAATGTCGGCATTTCTGGTACAGTATGAGTAGGTGTTTGATATTTTTATGAACAAATCTGAGATGTATTGCAGGCAACTTCCATTCAACTTCCATCCACATGTAAATGTCTAGAATCAGAAAACTACGTGGGAAGTACCTTCAATTCTTTGTCTTGTGTATTACAAAACCAAAACTCGTAATATCCAAATAACATATGGAACTGACTGTGTGAGTGGAAATGCAATGCAAATGAGGTTTGTTTTTAATCCAGTTTGCACCATCTGAAGAAATCAACCTATCCATGCATTTACTTTTACTTCACATTTACTTTTATACATGTACATGACAGAGCAAAAGATTTATTTGTTTAATCCATGGTTACACCAAAACCGAATTCTCCCAAATAAATTTGGACCAATTCTAGCCGGATTCGGCCTAATTCTGATGGTTTCGGTGGATTTGAATGCTCCTGAATTCTTCCTTAGTTTTCTTGCATTCGCGGAGGGAGAACAGAATACTCCTGAAGCCACCCGAATACATGTATTCGGATTGATTTGCAGCTAATTCGGTTCTGGTGTAACCCGGCCTTTAATTAGAGAGGGATCCAGAAATTAAGAGTCTATGGTTTTATGGTTTTACTGTACAATTTTATGCTTCCCTATTTTGTCATAAGAGATGCTTGTCTGCTTGAGGGTGGAACGTCAATTTTCAGCGCACGTCTTTTTTGCACTGCAGTGTGGTGCGATAAAAGATGTTCATTGCTATGTGAGGTCTATGGACCATTCATGATGGTTAAAATAATCAACCTAAGCCTTGTCTTCACTTGTCTTAATCTCAATACTATTATTTTTCGTTCTCAAAATATGAAACTATTACAAGAACTATCCTGTTACAGTGAATGTTTTGTTTTCCAAATTTTTCAAGCAGTTTTGATCACTTGGGGAAAAAATATCTGGAACAATTATAGGTAAAAATATGCTAATTGAGATCTTTTTAAACTACTCTGCTGTTCAACTCATGTCTATTCATTCATTTTAGTTCAAGATTGAGGCTATAGTGGAAACATACTTACAGACTTTAAGAGCTGGCATCCGAGAGGTGAAGCTTGGTGGCGATGCCCCAAACTTTGAACTTGATGCCGACGAGGTGTTAGACGAGACAGCGTCTCTTGCCAGGTCATCGGTCGGGAGGTGAAACCCTTCAAGCGTGTCCTCGGAACCCACTGCATCCACCTCGAGTCCTTGACCCTGGAAGGCTACAGTGGAAGCATCGATGCTACGTACCGCAGATTCTTGTTCTTGAGGGGGCATCCCTGCAAGGATTCCTGCAGCGGCAATTCGCCGGATCTGACGGAACTCCTCACTATCCCTACTGCAGGAGTCACTGTCGATGCTCGAAGGAGTATCTTTTTAGAAAGAAAATATAAAGAATTATGCTTGAAGAGTTGTTTCATACAGGGGTCATGAGGAACGATTTTGAAAATGGGGGGGGGGGGGGAGTGACCATGCAAAAATTCACAGGAGCCCGTAACACAAAGCTTAGCAATGAGCGTTAGAACATTTTTCTACGATTGATTCCATAGACTACAATGTACAATCTATCGTAAAAATCAAGCGTACGATTAATTGCTACCCTTCGTGTTACGGGACCCAGATGGCCATTTGTATGGGGTTTTTTTATAGAAGAGAATTATACTAAGTACAGCATGAAATTTGCGGGAGACAAAGTCCATTGTCAAAACTAATCAAATTTTCTACTCTGCACTGAATGTTTTTTTAAGGTCATGATTAAACATAGATCAAAATAAAGATGGGCCTACAGTACTATGTTTTCTGAATATAATTTGTACTGTAGGCTGCAGCTGAAATCGGTGGAGTTGTTGAAAGTTTTTGCTTTTCTTCTAACACAAGTTCTTGCTTATTTGTCATCATTAATATCAGGATTGACAAAATATTCTTTCATGAAATCTACCACAGCCCCCCCCCCCCTTCCGTCTTATACACCAGTGGCCTGGGGAGTGTCTCATAAAAGGACTTGTCGGACATTTTATCCGACAAGTACTGTTTTATCTGAGTTATTATGGTAATAATAATAATAATCCGTTTTTTATATAGCGCTTAATACATCGGAACGACGTGTCTAAGCGCTTTACAGATACATTATTACCCCGGTCATCGGATTCAATCAGTCATTCCCGCACACAATGTGTGCACATCCTCCACTCCCTGGGGAGTATTCCAGTCAGTCGCCGGTGAGGCGCACACAGTACTGGACAAGCTACAATGACTTTCACATCCTACCGGGTACCCATTTAGCACCTGGGTCGAGAGTGGCAAAGTGTGGATTAACGCCTTGCCAAAGGACGCCAGACCGCGGTGGAATTCGAACACACGACCCTCTGTTTACAAGGCGAGAGTCAGAACCACTACACCACGGCTCCTCCACTGGTAACAGCACCTCTCAGCCAATCATAATCAAGGAAAGTATGAAGGCCCTGACAACTTGTCAGACAAAAATGTTGATGAAACGCTCCCCTGTTCTACACTTTACTCACCTTGTGAATGTGAACTAGCTTGACTTCTTAACCCAAAGCTCATGGCATCATCCCCGTCGTCATCCAGCCTGTCATCGCTTTCACCGTCAGACTCATCCCCGATCTCCTCGAACCTTGGTAGGATCCCGAGGTAGTTGAGGACAACAAACTTTGTCTCGTACTTGAACTCCTGTGGGGTTTCAGCGAGGTTAGCCATCTCTGACCTGAAATCATTCCAAACAGAAATATACTGATTAACAGTTAGCAACATACAGTGTACATGTACTTGTTAATTATGAATTGTAAAGATAACAATAATAATATAGGATTTATATAGCGCATGGATGGAATGGGATGGAATAACACTTGTCATCAGAGCCTTGGACGTAAACTTTAATGTTGACCTGAAAATTACCTTTTACCATGTGACCTCCGACTGCAGCATAACATGCAGGTCGCCTAAGTACATCTACCATCCAAGTTTGGTTGAAAAGCGACTTACGGTTGCGGAGTTAGGTGTCATAAGAGAGTCTTGCATGTAAACTTTAACGTTGACCTGAAAATGACCTTTGACCTTACCATGTGACCTCCGACTGCAGCATAACATGCAGGTCCCCCAAGTCCATCTACCAACCAAGTTTGGTTGAAAAGCGACATACGGTTGCGGAGTTAGATGTCATAAGAGAGTCTTGCATGTAAACTTTAACGTTGAACTGAAAATGACCTTTGACCTTATCATGTGACCTCCGACTGCAGCATAACATGCAGGTCCCCCAAGTCCATCTACCATCCAAGTTTGGTTGAAAAGTGACATACGGTTGCGGAGTTAGGTGTCATAAGAGAGTCTTGCATGTAAACTTTAACGTTGACCTGAAAATGACCTTTGACCTTAAAATGTGACCTCAGACTGCAGCATAACATGCAGGTCCCCCCAAGTCCATCTACCATCCAAGTTTGGTTGAAAAGCGACTTACGGTTGCGGAGTTAGGTGTCATAAGAGAGTCTTGCATGTAAACTTTAACGTTGACCTGAAAATGACCTTTGACCTTACTATGTGACCTCAGACTGCAGCATAACATGCAGGTCCCCCAAGTCCATCTACCATCCAAGTTTGGTTGAAAAGCGACTTACGGTTGTGGAGTTATGTGTTATTACAGGTTTGTGACGGACGGACGACGGACGACATTTGGATCCCTAAGTCTCGCTTCACCTCTGGTGGGCGAGACAAAAATGAATTACATGTACATGTACATAAAGAAGAGGAAGTGAGGGTAATCTCTGTGAGTATGAGGTGAATTCAGCCACCAACGTAGTCGCGGTCTAAACTCAATTTAAAACCTGGAAGACCAACTGAAAGTCTATTCATTTTCTCTTAAATAATTCTAAGCACTTGGAGAGCAATATCGGTCTGTGCTTCACACATTTAATATGGAAAAGTGCAATATAAATGCCAAACACACTATCCAAACTGTATTACTCAAAGACAAAATCAACTTTCCCCCCCCCCCCCCACACCAATTGATAGTGGACGAAAAGAACGGGTTAGGCCTACTGTAGATCAAGACCTCTATTGTTCAATAACTTCATTTCGTGCTCTGAATTGGATTGTAGCACTTGTTATCATTTGTCACAACTGTCGAGAATAACGAGTCAGTTTTTTCATGAAATGCACTCTTTAATTTAAAAGTTAAAATTAAATTAATTTTAGTTAGGCTAGGCAATGGCACTAGATTTGTGCTGTAGACACGTGTATAAAAAGTCAATAGGTGCGTTGGCCTCAAATTTTCTTTCTATGTTTTGAGAGAACAATGTAGTTGAATGTAGCAAAATCTTCACATTTTCTGGCAGCCAAGTTGATTATCTACTGTCTTGATGTGACATGTTTCCACGGCTTCTCTCAGAGGCTCAAACAGTCCTACATGTAGGTCAGCATAAAGACTTCAAAATGCCTATTTTTAGTTGCGTATACATATGAACCAAATGTTTTGAGGAGGCACAACATAGCTGTGGGAAAATTTGTAATAAGTTGCCAGCGAGCGAAGTGAGCCAGGAAAAAATTGCCTTTGGAAATTAAATTCTGTAGATTTTTCCATCATATTCCGCAAATAACATATTTCATTGCTTTCCATTCATTTCATGACGTTGCCTCCTATATTTTCTCTTATTTCCCCTTGGGTGTTGAACCAAGACCTCCCCCACCTCCTGTATGCCTGTGACTGAATGTAGAGCTTAATGTGGAAGGGCCATACGAGGGGGGTGTTATAGAGCCCTTTGAAGGTTATAGATGAAGAGCCCCTACTATGGCTTCTGGGGCAGAGCCCCCAGTAGCTTTAGAGATTTAGCCAAAGGGCAATTCCATAAAATGATCCAACCTTTTTGTACTGTACGTCCGAACCCCACTTATCTCAAGTTTTACTTCACTATAAATCTACAAAGTCATAGTCCTTTGGGAACATTACAAACTTTCATAAGAACCAGAAATCAACAACAACAACAGAAATCAGAGACAGAAAATTTCATGAAGGTCCCACATTCAGGGGGTCGGACGTACCGTACATATTTTTTGAAATTACCCCAAAGTAAACATTGAAACTTTTTAATGGTAAATATTTCAAGCCTTTGGCTGAGGACTTTTTTAACCTGATTGCGACCGACCATTACATCATAAAATTTAGCAATGTTGCAGCCAGTCCATCTTTCTTCCTGCTCTTATTAAGTTTATTTTCAATCCTCGGCAGCCCGGTCGTGTTAAGTTTAAGTTCGTTTTTTCTTGTCCCTTTTCTTCGTTTTCCAATTTAGCTTTTGGCTAATTCCATTCTACCTTCAGTTTCCGCCCTTGACTTTGTTTGCCATTTGTCAGTTTTAATTTATTACCCTATTCTTTCTTCACAATCATGCTAATGTATTAGTAGGCCTATAATTGCACAATGATTTGGTCATTCTCACATGTTCTTTTTTGTTCCTTCCCGTTTTCCTTTCGTTTTCATTTTTTTATAACTAGAATCTAGACAAGACCCTACAATGTTATCTCGACAATATGCTTTTCAATTTTTCCTTTCCTCCCCCTGGCTTTGGCCTTTCACTTTCTTTCTCCCTCCCTTTTCTCTTTTTTCCCCTTTTTCCCGAGGGGGGCAGCCTACCCCCCCCCCCCCGGGCCGCGCCTGTTAGTGTTACGCCACTGAATGTGAGTGATCCAGGGGCCTGTTGCATGAAAGGGTCTTTCGTAGAACCATTCTACGTAAGAACGAGATATCGCCCAACTGTTTCACAAAGCCGATTTGGGCGCTACGAAGAATGGTCCTTGGAAAGACACCTCCAGACATGTCCTACATGGCATGATCTTCTTTGCACACCGCCCGCCAACGTCGGCATTGAGAGAAAATGCGTTTACGGCAAGCCACACTGACATATCACCTTTAACCATTTTTTGGGGTTGCACACTGATGCATTTTATCTGGGATGGCGCCAAGTTATTTTTTGTATGGGGGCTAGCTGTCATCAATTTCAGGTCATCTTTTTGCACGGCAAGACGACCAAAAACAGATGTCATTTTAACTTCTCCGGGCATTATGTCCGGGGGTAATGTAGGCCCAAATATTTTTTTAATATGTTTTCTTTTATTCTCCGTCCCATCCCCACACCATTTCCATTAATTTTTTTTTGAAATATCGAAATGGGTGGCACTATCTCTCTGACCCCTTATGCTTTCTCGTTATAGATAATTAAACAACATGAAAACAAATTTCTTTATTAAAAGAAATTATGTAACGTAAAAGACGTGTTTATAACGTTCAGCAAAAAAAAACACGATACAAAACTAAAATGTTAAACATGGTAAATCATTAATTTATTTTTATTTCATTTTCATTATAATGTTTTTTTTTTAGATTAATTTTAATCAATGAAAATTAATTGTCGGATTTGCCATGGCTAACTTGAGATGTGAAACAGTGAAACAAAACAAAAAATCTGCAGTAACAAAATAGCTAATTGAATTTAAGATACAGATTAGGCCTATAGCTTACGAATCCATCACAATTATTACAAGTGAAGATAAGCTAGTTAATTAATGAAAAGATTATGGAAAGTCCATACGAAGAGGTGCATTTTAAATCGTAGGGTAGGCCCCTTTCAGCCCCTATGTAATGTTAAAGCAATAATGTAGTCTCTACTCCTCAACTTTGAAATGTTGAACATATATATTTTTTATATTCTTAAACCTTATATTCTTATATAAGCTTCCATAAATAAGTGATCAACTTTAAAGATGACCAACGTTTATGATCATTGTAATATTTAGCATTATTTCTGTAAATAGTATTTTTTCCATTGCGGATTGCACACCTTTTTCTAATATGTTTGAATTGTTATTGCAAAGCACTGCTTTATCCACTTGGACATGTTTGCAGCAATTTTCATATTTTCCTTGTCTTCGGTTACTCATCATGCAACTGAGATTTGTTTATAATCTAAACACTCACATTTGTAATATCTTGCGTTATATCTGACAAATAAAATGAATAAATTAGATTTTTCACAGGCAGCCTCTCATATTTTCCTTTTTAGTCTCATACAATCAGACACTGTTGATTTTGTTTACTCCATTCAAACCCTCTTTTTACCTCAACAGATAACATATTCACGCATAATTTGCAAAATCATCATTATATATATGTATTCTATAAAAAATCAGTATATTGAACTAATTAAATGTCGAAATTACTTAGTTAAATCAAGGGTCTCTTTCGTTGAAATATCAATGAAAGGTGTCTCTAAAAGGACACCGTGTTCTACTTCTAAATATATTTAAGGGAAATAAGGAAAATTTAGATTTTTTTTTTTTTTCCAGTTATGTTTGTGAATCTTGAAAGTTTTTGCTCTTTTTACCTCATAAAGTACGCTCCATACATCAATTCTACAATCAGTAATAAATAAAACATTATTTGATCCCCTTTTATTAAAATATATGATTTTATGAAAAGTCGTCATTCCAAAATAAAAGGTTCAGGTGACGATAAAGACTAAATATTTTTCCGATACTACCTGTATCGATATCAAACGATGTCGCTGACTTGAAAGACAAAATTGCCTTCGTGAAACGGAAAGCGCTGATTTGTCGCCAATCTTCCTATCTCGGAAGAATGGTCGGCAAAATCGTGATATAGGCCCCGCTCGAGAAAAACTTGTAATCGATTATACTACCTCAATATCTAGGTTGCTAACTTCAGCTCACTATATATACTCGTGATATAGGCCCCGCTGCTGTGTTGAATGGCTTTGAATGTCCGTTTGCGGGGCCTGTTTCACGAGTATAGTACTATAACCGTTATATAGACCCCGCACTACGGCACTTCAGGCACTCCAACACAGTAGCGGGGCCTATATCACGAGTATATATTAAGCTTGCATCCTAAGATAGTCGCGAAACTGGCCCCGTCCAATGCGCTTTTCACAGCATTCGCACGTGTGTGGGGCTCGGATGACGGCTATTAGTATACTCGTTATCGAGGCCCCTTGCACTGTTATATAATGGAAAATAACGTGGTCGTGGGGCTTGTTTCCCCGGCCGGTGAGAATTATCATGGGCGGCGCTGTAGGGGGCTGGGGGAGGCTCCAATTTATTTTCCAAATAAACAAGGAAAGAATATCATGGGTGGCGCTGTAAGGGGCGGGGGGGGGCTCCTTATTTTCCAAATGAACAATTAAGGAGAGATAAGGATTTACTTCTTCAGAAATTTATTTGTGGATATTTATTCATTAATCATTTGATTTATTTGTTTTCATTTTTTTTTCTTTTGTGATGTAGAGAGTCAGAGGTATCATTCGTTTTTAATTATTTTTATGTGTAAAATTTCATTTATTTATTTATCAATCTATATATTTAAATTGATTAATTAATGTATTTATATTTATTCATTAATAATTTAATTCATTTTTTTTCTTCTTCTTTTGTTATAGAGAGAGTCAGAGTTATTCGTTTTTAATTCTTTTTATTTGTGGAAGTTCATTTAATTTATTTATCAATCTATTTTAATTGATTAATTAATGTAGGCCTATTTGTATTTATTTATTGATCATTTAATTCATTTGTTTTCAGTTTTTTTTTATTTTGTGATATAGGGAGTCAGAGCTAGGTATCATTAGTTTTTAATTCTTTTAATGTGTGGAAGTTCATTTAATTATTTATCAATCTATTTTAATTGTTTTATTAATGTATTTATATTTATTTATTAATCATTTAATTTATTTGTTTTCAGTTTTTTTATGTGATAAAGAGCGTCAGAGGTATCATTCGTTTTTAATTCTTTTTATGTGTGGAAGTTCATTTATTTATTTATTATCTATTTATTCATTTATTATATTTTCATCTTTTTGTTATCTGAGGTCTTATGTTGATACAGGGTCATACATTTCATTTATTTTTCATTTATTTAAAGGTCAAGTTCACCCCAGAAAAAAATGTTGATTTGAATAAATAGAGAAATATTAAACTAGCATAACGCTGGAAATTTCATCTAAATCGGATGTAAAATAAGAAAGTTGTGATATTCTAAAGTTTCGCTTATTTTTCACAAAAAAGTGCACAACTCATTTGCATGCAAATGATACAGTTCCGGACTCGCTTTTTTTTTATTGTTTGAATTTTACAATATTTCATTTTTCACAGATTTTACAATAAGGGCCAACGTGAATGAACCATATGTTCAGGGAGGAATTGTTTCACTTGACAATGAGAAGAAATTGGAAAATATATTTCATATAATACAATACTAAAGAAATAGTGAGTGGATGGCGTCATCAGTTTCCTCATTTGCATACCGACCTGGATGTGCATATATAACTATTATTTTAAATTAAACTAAACTTCAAAATGTTATAACTTTCTTATTTTATCTGACTTTGATGAAATTTTTAGCGTTATGATCGTTCGATTTTCCTCTTTTTATTCAAATCAACTTTTTTGTTGGGGCGGACTTGTCCTTTAAATTAAACAATTGATATATTTGTTTGTATTAAACTTTTTTGTTTTATTTGATGTTAGACCATTGCAACCATTATCGTTAATTTATCTTTTTTTGCTTATGGATTTGATCTCTCTGTGTACCATATATTATTATACAAAATATATTTTGTTACCTCATTGAAGCCAATACGCGAAACGTTAGAAAGGGAGAGAGAGAAAGAGAGATGGCCTAATGCGCATTACTATTTCAAGTTCTCCTTCGTATTGTTTCACTTACTTATTCATTTCCTGGTTTATTCATATATTCATTTATTCGTTCATATTTGCACTGTTTTGGGAAAAGATGTTGTCTATCAATTGACACGATAGGCCTACCCTTCAAGGGGGCAGTTTACCCTGACGCAAAGTTGATGATAATCAAAGCAGAAACATAGAAAAAATATTCGTAACCTAAAGGTTTGATGAAAATGTATATTTTTATTGTCACGCATTTCGGTTAAGAAGTTCGATATTCTCTGATCAAATATTGCCATTCTCATACTTTAATTAGTGTTTATTATATGAAATAGTACTCTACTCATTTATGTTATGAATGTCTTGCTAAGATAAATTGTGAATATCACTTTCACTTGCCCAGTAACCTACACAATCAAGGTATTAATGGATAATTTGTTTTTCTGTTCCAATCATGTAGAAGCGAAAACGGAAATCAGCCCCCTTAGTTTGGTTTTTGAAAACACAAAAACGAAATCACAACGAGAAAAACGTGTTGTCATTTGGCATTTGTATAAAAAAAAAACAGAAAAATGAAATTAGAAATACTTTTGTGCTTTATCTGATTTCTCATTCTAAATTTGTGTTTTTATATATAAAAAACAATCTCAGAACATGCCACGAATCGTGACCTCACTGTCAACTAAGTAATATGTACGATGCAACTGCATGACAAACAGCGCCTGTTGGATGTCGCCTAGCAACAGGATACTATGTGAGTGGTAATTAAACTACATGTAAATCAATGTAAAATAGTGATATTTACAGATAAAGTGTTGAACAAGATGTCCCCCCCCCCCTCTCTCTCTCTCTCACTCCTACATGTCAGCAGTGCTTAAAAACGTACCCTTTTCGTGTCGATATATATCAACAAAATTCTTCTCGAACTTAAATCGCATTCGCATCCTATTTTCAAGTGTGAAAAATTCAGTTCGCGCTCCTCTTTCATATCTTGTTCATGCGTTACCGTAAAGTCCTTTTCCCATTTTCAGTTTAGTAATTAAATATTGAATAAACGTTTGCTGTTTAGGGTTAAAGAGAGCTTACCCAGTCAGCAAAGTATCTGGCCCAATATGGGGCCCATATTGGCCCAGATACTTTGCTGACTGGGTAGTGTGCTCCATTCATATAGCTTTTAACACATGGATTATAATTTTTTAAAAATGTTCAGTTATCTCGTTTAGTTCGGCCGTATAATCATGGTAGGCATATCTTGTTGGTAAAAATTAAATTAAAATGTACATAAACTTCCATAGCACAACCCCCCCCCCCAAAAAAAAAAAAAAAAAAAAAAACACTTTTACTTCTTCCTCTTTGACTGGCCGACTATGGATTTCATGAATGGCAATGTGTCCGAACAGCCTGTATCCCCGCCCCTTTAAAAATACTGGACCCGTCAGTACCTGTGTGTATATTTTTTTCCTGACAAATTCAACCAGACAGACCACCAACTGTCTTCTCAAATTTGAGCTCCCCCCCCCCCCCCGCTACGAAATCTCGGATCTGGGGGACACATTAAACTCCTGAAATAAAATATCACAGAAAGGGAAATAGTAGAATAATTCGTGCATAAAAATAAATTATAAGAACACATTGAGACACTTTTTCCGAAATTATTAAATCTTTTAATAAAAACGAGAAATCGGGGGGGGGGGGCAAGGGTGTATGAATGAGTAAATAAATGAATACCATATAGGCGAAGAAAAAATGCGATATTTGGATGGTGAATTAATGAAATGACGATCAATCAATATTTTTTTGATGAAATTTTCGGCATATTATGCTCAGTGAATTCTACTCTATTTATTAAGCTATAAATACTTTCAACCCGGACCATCCATTTAGGTTTTAAAATGAATGCAGGAAGAGAAAATAGGTTAGCTGTAGAAATACTGGCATATCAATGAACGGTATAGCTTTTTAAAAAACAAAAGGTTATTAAGGTTAAAAAAAAGTACTTTGAAAGAAGGGCCTACTTTTATACGCAAAATGAATAATATACATAATGATAGGCCTATCCCCAATTGCCGGGGGGGGGGGGGGATAAGTCTCAGTAAAATATAGATTAATTTAATTAAGTGTAGATATCCCTCAAGCAATAATGAAATTGACCAAAAGAAAATTAATAAATCTTCCCCGAATGAATATACCTATTTGTTTTCTTTTTCGAACTTAAATGGATGAAAAGTGGGGAGGCGGAGGAGGCATTTATGAAAGGAATGAAAAAAAAAACCAAATATACACAGGAAGCCAGATGAGTGATTCAATATTGAATAAGAGAAGAAAGCTGATTTCAAAAAAATATTGACTATACTTACATCCAGGTGATTATAAATAGATATATGATACATGAATGAATAAATGGATTCAATCGCAGCATTACGTCAAGTGAAATATTGGGGGAAAATCATTTACAAGAACTATGTAATTTGATTATTGATGACACCTCCCCATAGGCGGCGGAAGCGGGGGGGGGGGGGACAGGTCCCCCCTAAATTTGCGGTGGGGGGACGGTCCCCCCTAAAATTGAGGTTGATAACCTTTATGCACCTCCCTCCCCGCAAAAAATATAATTAAAATGAAATGCAGGGGGGCTCCAATTTATTTTATAATAATAATATTATAATAATAATGAACTTCCACACATAAAAAGAATTAAAAACGAATGATAACTCGATCTGACTCTCTATATCACAAAAGAAAAAAGCTGAAAACAAATAAATTAAATGATTAATGAATAAATATAAATATATTTATTTATCAATATAAATACATTTATTTATCATACATATTAATCTATTAAAATAGATTGAAATAAATGAACTTCCGCACATAAAAATAATTAAAACAAATGATACCTCTGACTCTCTATATCACATAAGAAAAAAAAACTGAAAACAATAAATGATTAATGAATACATTAATTAATCAATACATATAGATTGATAAATAAATCAATAAGTTAATAACTGTAATAACACATAAATAAATCGACAGATGAATTTCTGAAGATGTGAATTATTATTCTCTCTCCTTGTTTATTTGGAAAATAAATTGGAGCCCCCCCCCCCCCGCCCCTTACAGCGCCGCCCATGATATCCTTTCCTTGTTTATTTGGAAAATGAATTGGAGCCCCCCCCCCCGCCCCTTACAGCGCCGCCCATGATATCTTTCCTTGTATATTTGGAAAATAAATTGGAGCCTCCCCCCCCCCGCCCCTTACAGTGCCGCCCATGATATTCTTTCCTTGTTTATTTGGAAAATAAATTGGAGGCTCCCCCCCCCCCTCCCCCGGCCCCCTACAGCGCCGCCCATGATAATTCTCACCGGCCGGGGAAACAAGCCCCACGACCACGTTATTTTCCATTATATAATAGTGTAAGGGGCCTCGATAACGAGTATTCTCGAGGTCGGCATGACGTCACAGTCACATGATTTCCCTAACAACAAAGGGCAAAGGTGCAAACAAAGGGTGCGAGTGTACGTGTTGGCTGTGCAGTTTCCTTGACGTTTTTTGGAACTCGTTGATTTGAACTGTTTCTCCATTATATTTTCATCGCGTTTTGTACTGCATTTTGATTTTAATTGCTGGAAAATGGTGAAAATATGTTGTGTGTACGGGTGTTCCAAGAACAAGGCAAGATGGCCAGCTTTATCCTAAGTTTTAACGTACATCACTACATGCGCAGTGAGTCGCCATGTGCAATTTTTTTACTGTTGCGCCACTCACCTGTCACTGCATGACCAAAATGGTTCTAGAAATCATTTACAATGTTGAAAAGTGTCTTGTGGCATCTGATATTAATCCTCAGTAATTCCCTGAAATGCTGCAACATTTGGCTAAAAGATCCAGCAAAAGAAAAAGGAGTTTAGCGCAGTCAAATTCGGACTTGCAAGCTTGGTCTGTACGGTGCGCATTTTAGCTGCCATTTTTCTCGGGCGACGATTTGAGACGCCCACACTAAGCAATCGATGTTTCCAAAGCTGCCCGCTCAAGTTACCAATATTTGGTATCAAAATATAGAATATAAAAAAATGCTCACGATCATTTCATTTTGAAAGTGGGGGTGACAATTGTTATCAAAATAAGAGGGGTGGCGTCTCAACGTATATCTCAACCCAGCTGAGTCAATGGACATTTGTGTGCGCGCCCGGCTTGTTCCGGCTTTGTTTGCACCTTCACGATCGGTTGCTATGCAGAAGTTACTTTCGCGAGTGAAAATCCCCGGATGTCCGACCTCGAGAATACTATATAGTCGTCATCCGAGCCCCACACACGTGCGAATGCTGTGAAAAGCGCATTGGACGGGGCCAGTTTCGCGACTATCTTAGGATGCAAGCTTAATATATACTCGTGATATATTATAGGCCCCGCTACTGTGTTGGAGTGTCTGAAGTGCCGTAGTGCGGGGCCTATATAACGGTTATAGTACTATACTCGTGAAACAGGCCCCGCAAACGGACATTCAAAGCCATTCAACACAGCAGCGGGGCCTATAATATCACGAGTATGGTAAGACCACCACATATCGACCACCTCTTTTGAAACCGACCACCTTGCGCGCGTTAAAATTATTGCGTATTACAAACGATACGCGCGGGAGAGTAGGCGCAGTGTCCATAGAAACGGTAAGAATCGATTTTACGAGAAAAAAAGAAGCAACAAAAAGTAAAAATTTAGTAGAATTAATCAAAATTGTATTGACCAAACCCAAAACCCGCTGAAAAACCAAGAAATCCGATAGGAAACGGCTTTAGAACAAATATCCGTCGTCAATCGTCGAATCATGCGTCGGAGCTCGCAGTGGAAGTAGTGAGGCGATCATTTAGCATGTTGACGTCATAGAACTGATTTGAAAGAGTAAAAATATTTCGCCACCGCGACAAGAATCGGCCGTAAACTTAGTGTACCGCGGGTGGTCGGTTTCAAAAGACGGGTGCAAATGAGCAATTGGAAAATCGTTGCATTCGTTGATCGTCGATATATACGCAAATTGAATCGGAGCCGCCGAGCGAAACATGGGAATCTGATCTGCTCAATTTTCTGCACAAATGAGACGAAAACTGGGTAAAATTGATGAATATTTTCGCAGATATGATGCTTAGAAGATTAGGTGGTCGATAAGGGGTAGTTCCAACCATATATAGTGAGCTGAAGTTAGCAACCTAGATATTGAGGTATGATCGATTACAATTTTTTTCTCGAGCGGGGCCTATATCACGAGTATGCCGAATGGTCCTAGGACGTTCCTACGTATCGCTCATCTCGTCATGCAACAGGCCCCAGATCCAGATAAAGACGTGGGACTAGTCTATTGCAATTATCACCAGCAAAAACTGCTACGTATGGGACAACAATGAACGATTTTGGGAGGAGGAAGTTTCCGCGCCGACACTCACCGTCACCGAACACCACCTTTTCGGCGACAAATTAATCATTCATTAAACAAAACATGCATATTGCTTGGTAGCTAAATAAATTATTAAATAACTATAACCATTTCATGATTTAAAATGCAAAAAATTAGAGAAATACTAACCGATTTCTGGCAAAATTGTGAGGATGTTCCACAATTGTTGTTGTTGTTGTTTTAGCTTATACGGCGCGTGTCATTCAGTAGTTTAGTACATAGTGAATATTTGCGCCACAAAACAACACAAATGGTAGTTTTGGTTCAAGACGTAGACGAATGTTGAAACATAACACCGAGATTACAGTTTTTAAAGGACAAGTCCACCCCAACAAAAAGTTGATTTGAATAAAAAGAGAAAAATCCAACAAGCATAACACTGAAAATTTCATCAAAATCGGATGTAAAATAAGAAAGTTATGACATTTTAAAGTTTTGCTTAATTTCACAAAACAGTTATATGCACATCCTGGCTGGTATGCAAATGAGGAGACTATGACGTCATCCACTCACTATTTCTTTTGTATTTTATTATATGAAATATGAAATATTCTGATTTTTTCCTCATTGTCAAGTGATACAAGGATTAATTCCTCCCTGAACAAGTGGAATTAGCATTGTGTAATAATATATGGTTCAGTCAAGTTGGTCCTTATTGTCAAATCTATAAAAAATGAAATATTGTATAATTCAAACAATAAAAAACAAAAGAAATAGTGAGTGATGGACATCATCGACTGACTCACCTAATTGTGCATATCACTGTTTTGTGAAAAATAAGCGAAACTTTAAAATGTCATAACTTTTTTATTTTACATCCGATTTTGATGAAATTTTCAGCACTATGCTAGTTTGATTATTCTCTATTTATTCATTTCAGTATTTTCTTGGGGTGGACTTGACCTTTAATAATAATATTAATTATTGTTAATATTTTATATGAAAGTCCGTGTTGTGCGTAATGCCGCCTGAATTTCAAATATACCAGTGTTGCCAGGTCCGAGCTGGAGAAAATCCCCAAAATGTACTACAAAACTCCAAATTGGACCCTAAATCCTTAATTTTTTCAATCACAATATTTTCTGAAAAAGTGAGGACATATCCAGCCAAGTTATTGCCGAAAAGTAATGTTTGTTTGTTCACACCATACTACACTGCAGATTTTCTTTTTTTCTCTCTCTCTCTTTTTTTTTTGTTTTTTTTTGTTTAGGTTTCGATGCAAAGTAGATTGGCAACACTACCACTACCATTGCATTGTAAAACCATATAATAACATCATAAAGTTCAATGTAATGAATACATCGGTTGAATTGCGTATTGGAAATGCGCTAATGTACATTATATGCTCTAGATCGTATAACGAATCTAATTAGTGCTTTTTATCAAATCGTTCAAAAATCCCCTGAAATGCATTGTATATTATTATTATTATTATTATTATTATCATTAAATTTTGAGAATAAATGAAATATTAATGTAATATAATAATGAAATATAACATTTGTGTCTCCAAAAAAAATGGAAGAACATTTAAGAAGAAATTAAAGAAAGGTGAAAAAAAAAAAAAAAAAAAGGCCAATATATATATATATATATATATATATATATATAGGCTATATATACGTGTGTGTGAAATCATATATGTACAACAGCTTTGGCAACTGTTTTATTTAAATATTTTGTGAAAAAAATGGATGAAGAGAACAATATCAATATATATATATATATATATATTGGCCTATATCTCTTATATATATATATATATATATATATATATATATATATATATATATATATATATATATATGAATGAATGAATGAAAACAAGCAAAATTACCCTGGCGCCGCCCTTTAGCGTAACTTGGGACCTTTCGCAATCCTCACGGACGCTATAATATTAGGGTCCCCTAACACAAAAGTTAACGCTTAATCATACACTTGATTTTTAAGATTGAATGTGCATTATAGTCAATAGAATCAAACGTAGAAAACTGCTCTACAATCAATGCTAAACTTTGTGTTACAGGGGGGTTACAGGCCCTACAGATCTGCTTTTCGTGTGCAAAATCCTTTTCTGCGACACTCGCACCATACATAGCATGTATATTACGACTGATGGTTTGAGATATTCGAAATGAAGATCTTATGGAGATCGTGGCTGGATCGTGGGCGCACGCATGGTACGTTAGGTCGTGACCTCAATAGTGCCGCGACGGACCATGCGTGCGACCACGCGATAAGTATAAAAGCCCCGATCTCCTAGTGATTCGAGTGAGAGTTTTTCCAGAGTTTTCCAGTCAGTTGTTTGTTCCAGTCAGTCATCAGTCAGTAATAGTACAGTCAGTAATGAGCACGTCGAGTCAAAGGACATATCTAGTGGTAGCCATCGCCCGCAGATCGGTCATCATCAGCAGCTTCGATACTTCGAGATTACCAGACGCGGATCCTTAGAAGGACTGTTCCAGGTAAACCCTCGTCTCCACTATGGCGGGCAAGGTTACTACACAATGGCGCTACGTCTAAATTCGAACCTGTGCTGGTTTAATGATTTATTAAAGTAATTCAGCGCTTAAAATATTAGCTTTCCCAAACGTGGATTTAAGTATACTATCACTTTCAAAAACGGAAAGGAAAAGGAAGGAAATATCGTAGGTTTATAAGATAATTTTGTAGTTTACACATAGGTCATTTTGGTTGGGACCCGCCGCCACCGTAACGATACATCTTTGTTCATAACTTTTCCAAAAAGATTAGTGTTTTAGGGTTTTAATTGCCGTTTTGTGCACCGTTTTACCCTTACACAATTCCCTTAAACCAAAATCTGGGTGTGTCGGGACGCCACGTAAGGCACGCGGAGTTTAACAATCCAAGCATATTTTCTTTTGTCCGTCGCTCCCCGCGTCTATTGTTCGTTAGTTGGGAGTGCATGCCTTGCCTGATTGTTGCTTGTGGCTGATTGCGGTAGACAAATCTACCCACCCCCAATTTCACTTACCTTTTTCTTGAATAATTGGGGTTTGATTAAAATAGTAAGTAAGGATTTAATTGGAGTAATCTTTAGAACTGTAATAAATAAATCAATAGCTGACTTTTGCCGTTGGTGATTTTATGACTCTCGGTGGAGGATTAATTGCTTTTACCATGTTTACCTAGCCTGTATTTTCCCTTAAACTGGCTGGCAATGTGGGATTTTATTGCAAGCTGAATATATCTTGACTGATAATAAATTCGCGCGGATATTCCATACAGTTAATTGCTGTCTTTAACTTTTTTCTATTGGGAAATATTTCTCGAGCCAAGCGAGTTTATATTTGTCCGTTTTGTTTTTGGCGCCGTATACTGTTGCCAATCTGAAGAGTAGGGAGAGGGATCTCTGATTTTTATTATATTGTGAAGGATTTGTTTTTGCGCTATACGGCTACCAAAAAATATTGCAGTGCAAAGACTTCAATCCCGTAATAGTTGATCTCTTACATTTATCTTTATTCCCATCCCGTTCTCATTACTTTTCTGATTTCAGTAACTAATTGGCCCTGAATAAATTGATTAGTTACATTTTGAAGACCGTGGTTGAAAACGGAGTTGCCCTCTTGCAAAAAATATAAGACGGGTTTCTCGCGCCAAATAAATTCTTAACTTATTTTGTTGCGAATCTAAAAGAAAAAAGAGAGAATTATTTGACGAACGCTGATATTTATGCGTCGTTTATTCTATAGATATTTACCAGACGGGATTTCTTGGAATCTAATTTTAACACCCGCGATCATATTCTTTGTTATCAGCAATCAATTGCGGTATCGTTTTTAGTTAAGTCCATTATTACAAATTACAGGCTTAACATTAAAATCACAATTATATTTGATAAAAGTTCGCGCGTTTATTTTTCTGGGAATTATATAGCTTGTTAGGAGTTGGTATTTTTCATATTCAGGCACTCATAGTTCCCATATACACGCGCCCCTCTACCATTTTATTTAGATTAAAAAAAAGGAAAAGGAGGAGAGTGGAGTGAGTCAGAATTATTAATTAGCTCGAAAGGTTCATTGACTTGTTTTGATATAGATTGTGACTTGCCCCTGATTATAAGGCTGGGCATTTCACTTTAGTTAGACTTGTTAAATTTGAGGATTTGCCCCTGATTGTAAGGTAGGGCTTTTCACTCTAGTTGGACTTCTATAATTCGCAAACTCTCAACCAAATATATTAAACTTTCCCCTAATTAAAATTGTTTAAGCATAGTTGTAATACATTTTGTTAGGGATTTGTTTAATATTAAGGATTGCTTCCCTCACTTTAAATTTGTTAGAGAATCAAATGTGTTGAATTTCTTAGTTGCCTCTCTACCTTTTTGATAGTCGTGGGCTCCTGTCGTTAGCAAGTTTGAAGTAGTATTTAGCAATCTTATTGCCATAACTGAGTAATTACAAGTTGGATTTTATGGTTTGTCCACTGAATTATTAGGGCATGATAGCGTATTTCTTACTTAATTTTCAGTTTGGACTTAGCTTAATCTCCAACTGCTAATTCCGGCGGCGGTATCGCAAGTCACTCCCTCAATCCAAGTTTCGCTTTAATAAACTTGTCTATTTCATTGCAGTTAATCCAGTGATTATCTTGCAAAAATACGTTAGGATTTATTGAAATGAATATATTGTTTTGTTTTCTGAATTTCAGGATCGTAACTGTAAATAAATTCTGAAGATTAAGAAATTGAAGTGCGTTACTGCTGCACCGTTTTAAGAATTTGAGCAGCAATTAGATTATTTGTTCATTACAAGTGTTTGTTATACAGTCAAGTAGACTGAGTAATATTTACAATTCATTTAGCGAGAAGACGCCTGACACAGAGCCAAGTGGGCTCCTTGATTTTGATTTAGCTCATTTATTTATTGTTGTCCTCGAGACGAACTTGTAAAAGCTCATTGTCTATTTATTTCTGTATAACTTGTAGGTATTAAAATTTGTGCACTTTGCAAGAACAGGCAGGCACTCAAGATATTATATAGTGCAAGAATCCATGCATGAATGTATCAATTTGTAACTTTGTTTACACATTGATATTTTGGGTCGAGCACTTGTACAAACGGGATCCTGAAATTATTCAGCATCCCGAGTGCTGATTACTCGTATTACATTTTAAATATTTGTAAATATTTTCAGATTGAAGTTCACAAATTATCGTATGCATGAGTACACTTAGAGTCCAAATTGCGTGCGTTTGTCCAAATTTGATCGCCCGAAGTTTACTTATCTGAGTTTCAGGTTTGTATAAAGCTTATTTACGCGACGCGCGTTGCATAAACTATAAGCATTTCAAGTACTAATGTTATTGTGTACTCAAATTCACAAGTTGGACATAATATTTGTAAATTTTATATATATTACAATTTGTGACTTGTGAATTTCCTTTTGCGAATTGTATCTATTCACTACAATTCGTAAACAATTTGCGCCTTGTATTTTTCCAATTCGCAGTTTGTTCATTTGAACTCCTGGTAACTTACCCTATAGTTTGTAGAGTACACTGTATAATATGTCGTAGTGTAGGTATATCAGTAGTATTGTAGGTGTAATTGTAATCTGTACACATTATCTCCGAGAGACTTAAATTATCTTTTATATGTCCCTCCTATTATTCGTTTAATCATTTTGAATGATAATTGAAATAATATGTCTGGGACACGGGACTATGAATATTATAGTTCTAGTTCAGCGATGAATCTTCCCATACAATTGACAGGTACCATCGCTGGCGGAGTGAACGTAAAGTCTCTCGCAGATACAATAATCGTTTGGATTCCTCTGAAAGAAGGAATCCTAGGTTGATGGAAGATCATGATCACACCCCTCAACATTCACGGCTTTACCGCAATGCTCGTGGCAATGCAGTAAGTCGTGACGACAGGCAAGGGGAAGAAAATAATCATAACCGAAATAGGGATTATATTGACAGGTCCCATTCGCGCCGCAATCGGAGAGATCGCTCTATTTCCCCACGACACAAGTATAGGGGAAATAATTGCTATTCTAGCGAGACTCCATTGCGAGGCGAATGCGATCGTCATCGCTATGACTCATCAAGAACAGATCATCATCATAGGTCTCCCCTCCGTCGCAGTGGTAGGTCACGTCGTGAGTCCCCATCAAAACATCGGGATCATCATTATAACTATTATGATAATCAATACAATCTTCCACTGCGAGGCCGAGGTGATTACCATGATTTTGATTACCGAAGACACGATCCATCTCCTCCACGTCGTGAGGAACGTTACGAATCCCCACACTACTATAGGGTTGATTATGAATATGATTATTACGATCGTAACGAATCTCCACACCGACGTGGGGGCGATGATCGCGAATCCCATTCTCATAGATACCGAAATCGATCTCCATCACCTTATGAAGAAGGACGGAGAGGTGAAGGTTACAGGCGGGATCCCCCGAGGGAATCATTTTATGATTCAAGGATGCGAGGATGGGATACTCGCTCCCCTTCACCTATTCGTCGTTCTCGATCACCATATGAAGAACGGAAGGATGACGGTTTTAGTCGGTATCCTCCTCGAGAATCATTTTATGATTCAAGTAGGTGGGATGCTCGCTCTCCTTCATCCGTTCGTTACTCAGAATGGAAGGGTAAAGACCACAGGCAGTCTTCCCCTCGAAGATCATTTCGTGATCCTCATCGGCGGAATACTCCCTCTCCTTCACCCGTCCATTCTCGAGTAAACACTGAATACCCTAGCACATCTTATTCCCGGGTACGATCGAGAGATGAAGGAATCCAAAGTTCACCCCCTCGATCCTCTTATGATCATCGAAGGCGTGAGTCTAGGTCCCCTTCATCTTCTCGTCATTCAAACAGCGATGGGTACCCAAGTGTTTCTTCATCTTCTGAGGAATGGACACTTGAAAATTATAAACGGCTAACCCCGCAATCATTCCATGAGCGTTCGAGGGATACTCGTTCATCTTCATCTGTCCATCTTCAAGATATGAATGATGGATACCGGAGTGATAGTTGCAGATTAGTGGCATCTTCTCCAACCTATGAAAATTGTAAAACCACAAACAATATGCCCTCTGCCGCTAATACTTTCTCACTCAAGCATATCAGGGTTACCCCAGATTCAGTAGAATATAAGGGACCTAGCGGGGAAAACTTTCCCCCTCCCTTTGAGGCTCCTACCGAAGCTACTGAGGAATCTAAAGTAGAAGTTACTGCTCATTCTCTTAAACATAGGTCCATTGAACAACGAATTCATGTTTTGGAAGACAAGATGGACTTCGTGCTTAATCGCCTACAAATCATTAATGCACTGGAGTCCTCTGTCGAAGACCTAGCCACTCAGATTTCCAAACTTGAGCAACTAACAAGAACTTCACAAGAATCAAGGGGTTCCCCTGAAAATACTCCTGAGGCCACAAAGTATCAGACCTCTCTCAGCCACCCTAACTCCTCCACAGTCTTGATAAAATCCTCAGAGGAGAGTATTTCATATAAGGGGTGTAAGAGGCTTGATCTTTTTGAACTCAGTGACCTACATGCTGATAAAGTATCCATTGAAACTGAAGAATATCAGGGAAACGATCTGGGATCGGAGGAATGGGTCCGACCCCGATCCCAATATGTAAGGACCAATACCCACTCTCTCCCCCTGTTTCAAGTTCACACCACATAAGATCTGTCCGAAATAATAATTCTTCCTGTTCAGGTAGAAGCTTTGATCTATCATTATTTCTATCGGTTGATTGTGATGAGTTGAAACAGTTGGGCCAGCAGACGACTAGGGATGCACTGGGCAAGCAAAGCAATCCCCCATCTCACGAGGAAGGGACTCCTCTGCATGTCCATCTATTCTCCTATGGAGATACTCCATCATTAATGTGCACCCCTTGGCTGCTTCCTCCTTGGCCTCCACCTTTAAAAACAAAGAAAAGGAGATGAGAGGGAGAGGGTGAAGTAGAGTAAAGTAGACAGGGATTTTATTGCAATATTACATAATTATTGTATTATTACAATCATTATATTGCCAGTTATTTTTGTATTAGTGCTCAAAGTTATATGAATTACATCATTTATATATTTGAAGTCTGTTAAATTCTGGCACATACATATTTCATGAAACTTCCCTCTTGCCACAAATTCCAGAATACAGTTTGAGGGAAAGGTTCTTCTGATTAGAATATAAATTTATGCTACAGATTCATGACTCTATAATTAATGTAATTCATGGTAAACATTTCAAGATTCTTATATACACAGATACCTTTTTGTAATTAATATAATTCATAGGAAATATTTGAAATGTTGCAATGAGATCCCTAACTCACTTTATAAGAAACGTGCAGTAATATGCTGATTTTGTAAACAAGGACTTGCCGTTTGTTGTGGCAACAATATTGTCAGCAATGTAATCTGTATACATGGGATTGGACTTTATTTTTATGTAATATACAATATGCACATTCATCTTTTAATCAAACAGTCATACTTAGACCTTCAATACAGTCAATGAAAATTGTTTAAAAGATATTATGAACGATGTGCAGGTACCAGAAGTAGACTGTCCCACGTACCTCTTTTAAAGAATTAAACTATTAAAGAATACTGGAGCTAAAAGTCTGCTGACAATATAAACATTCTAATCATAAACCATGTTGCGAAATCCAGTCTGACAGCACGTTTGATTCCAAGAGGTTTTGGGTCGTCTGCTCAAGTGCATCCTCTACTGGTTTCGATCTTTGTAATACAAACCTGCTTGAGAAGAGAACAAGAAAAACAGGGTTTGATTTGCTGAATATGCATGTATATAAAAAGGTCCTTTCTCTGTTTTTACTATTGTCCTTTTTTGCGTAGGTTTACCCTACGAGGTTCACTATTTACGTCATATTGCCATTCTGGGTATTCCCAAACATATATTGCGATAAGTTGGAATCGTATTGGAGAGGTTTACATGAAATCATGTTAATCTGACCTATTTAAATAAAAACCTTCTAAACAAATATCAATATGACAGAATTAGAATAGACCCCAAACAGTGACTTTTGGAAAATATAATTTTCATTTATATGACCGTTGTTGAACCTCATTGGGTAATCCCAGGTAACATTGTAGGCTTTCCTATACTGTCCATCTGCAACTATTATCCACACGATTATGAATGCCCTCCGGTGAGATTATGGAATAAAAACTTGTACAAGGGCATATATATATACTTTACTCATATACTGACAGATACCTAATATGTTTTCGTCAGTCAATAGTTTATTCAGGTGGACACATTATTTACATGCCAAATGGAATAGAGGTTTTAATGGATGACACCGTGTTTAGTAATGTCATATTTTATACCTTTTTAAATTAAATTTGATGTGTGTTTTGTTGATCGGGGATCTTTATTGGCATCATTAATTTGTAACAGGCCAAGACAAAGGTGATGTTTAATTCCCCTTTTAATCTTTTAATCTCCCCTTGGTTTTTTATGGTTGGGAGGAATATGGAGATCGTGGCTGGATCGTGGGCGCACGCATGGTACGTTAGGTCGTGACCTCAATAGTGCCGCGACGGACCATGCGTGCGACCACGCGATAAGTATAAAAGCCCCGATCTCCTAGTGATTCGAGTGAGAGTTTTTCCAGAGTTTTCCAGTCAGTTGTTTGTTCCAGTCAGTCATCAGTCAGTAATAGTACAGTCAGTAATGAGCACGTCGAGTCAAAGGACATATCTAGTGGTAGCCATCGCCCGCAGATCGGTCATCATCAGCAGCTTCGATACTTCGAGATTACCAGACGCGGATCCTTAGAAGGACTGTTCCAGGTAAACCCTCGTCTCCACTATGGCGGGCAAGGTTACTACAACCTAAAATAGATTATGACATGGATAAGAAAGTGGTTTTTAAAACAAATCGAGTACATATTGAGTGAGGAAAAACTTACTGAATGAAGGCTTAGATATAGATCATTACAGTCCATCGAATCGATATTACATTTAATGTGGATTATTGGTGTATCACTGGCAATTGATTTCATGGGTCAGATCAACCTCTCCAGCCGAACATTTCGCGTGAGTTGATATGTGCACACCATTATGTAATACATTTGAACTCGTTTCTTTTTGTTTCTTTTGCTTCTTTTGTTTATTCCTTCTACACAAACGATATGCCTCTCGCACACGATGTAATGGGCATTATGTTTTACTTCCCCCAGAAATGGGGATTAGATTCAAATTCCGGGGGGGACCACTTCCATTAATAGTGGGTTTTCGCCCAGCGTCGTACGACGTAGAACGTACGTGTGCAAAAATCGCCAACTTTCATGGAAACAGGAGGCCCGAGCGTTCTTGAGCTCAAATCACGGACGGTTCTTCCGCAAATTAGCGGGCGTCCGCATTAGAACGTAGGATTTGTCAACAGCCGTCAACAGCCAATCAGATCGCTTGTAGAGCGAGCAAGCTGAGCCGATCGATGTAAACACATTCGCCCATCGCGTGCATGCACATGTTGTACTCTACTCTGACTACACTGATAGCTGAAAGCTTCAAAACATGGACTCGAATGCGAGTTTTTCGGTGAGTACCATTTCAATTATACTAAAATCAAGCTAAGTATAATTTCAAAATGTTACAGTAGAAGTTTAAACGAGTATGATTATTGAAATATGATTGAAAAGCCGTTGCATGGCTCGGTCGACGACGCGACTGCAAGACACATGGCACTGCCAGTTGTGTGCACATAGTAGGAACATATACAATGCACATGTTGGCGTGTCAACATTACATGCCAACCATGCCAGCCGGTCGATCCGGCCGCGTTCAGCGATTTGCGAAACTGCTTACAAGCGAGAGTTGAGCGCGACGGACGCACGAACAAAGAGATCGTTCTACGTCGTAGATAGCGTCGTACGACGCTGGGCGAAAACCCACTAATGAGTGGATACCAGGCACGACCATGGGGTTTCGAAAAATACCCTAAACAAGCTGGGAAGTAATTCTTTTCCAGATTATGAAAATGCATCTCTTAACAAGAATTTGGCTTGTGAAACCCTACAAGTATTGGATATCCCTTTTTTGTCAGCATTTTAAACATCGTTTTGACACCCTTATAACGTTACATAGGCCTATACGTAACGTACCTGCCCACTCTGTCCCCTTTTACGCGTGGTCGCTCCTGGGATCCACTAATCAATGGAAGTGGGCCCCCCGGGCGGCCTCTCGAGCTCTAGGAGGAGTCAAATGTGGCTTTGGAAAGTCGTCCTCAATGAGATATATCGCTGTTACCATAGTAGCAACCAAAATTTTGCACACGAAACGCATATTGAATGTTTCCGTCGCAGATGCGAAACGAAAAAAAAAATCTCATGTCACACAATTTGCATTGCAGGACGACCATGATGACGGGCCCAAAAAGTCTCTTCCAAAATCAACTAACGTCGTAAATAAGCGTGCGCGTCCTCAAACGAAAGGTCCGGACTATCATTATAGGAGGAGAAAATGTGTTGCACCATACGGTCTTCTACCATGTCTACCACTGCCTTTCAATGAGGAATAACATTCATGTTTGGACCGGATTCTGCTTTGGTGGTCCTCCTGAAGAACAAATTAATTAATAAGGGGAAGTTCAGCGCCGTTGTTGTTTCTTTTTAAAACGTAGTTTAGGTTTGTTTTACAATGGTGTTATATATGTAATTAAAATATATTTTTGCAATTATTCAATATATATCATATACTGTATTTTGTATGTAGCAACAGCAAGAATTTGATGTCAATGTTAATTTATTTCACTTGAGCATGACATATAATTTTTAAATATCTTTCTGTGTTTAATAGCTCCATGATCTGAGTAATTAAAGATTCATTTCACGTTGTCTAACCCTCATCAAAATACCGTGACTTCGCCCAGGCAGGGGTGGATCCAGGATTTTCCAAAGGGGGGGGGGGCAATTTTTTTGAAGGATATTTCATACCCGAAAAAAATTGACAATCCAAAAAAAAAAGGTCTTCAATTTCAAAAGAGGGGGCAAACCTCGGTTTTAATGCCATTTTTGAATTATAAATTTTAATTTGGCTTCTCAAAAGGGGGCACGTGCCCCCTGTGCCCCCCCCCCTGGATCTGCGCCTGACTTTACCCCTGTTGCCGCCCATGTCGCCGTCACTGCTTTTGTTTAAATTTCAGTGTGGAGTCATAAATGTGTTGCTGTTTCATAGGAGGGCACATGTGCTTCCAGTCACTGGCGCTTAGATGGGATGCGGAAGGCTTGGGGACATTGCCCCACCCCAAATAAATAAATGAATAAATAAGTAAATTAATTAACTAATCAATAGAAAGTATAGATAGATAGATAGATATATAGCTAGATGGATAGCTAGATAGATAGATAGATAGATAGATAGATGGATAAATAAACAAATAAATACATAAATAAATAAATAAATGATTGAATAAATAAATAGATAAATAAATAAATGAAATAAAATTAAATAACATAAAATAAAATGAATGGAATAAAACAAATAAAATAAAATATAACATATTACTAAATATTAATTAGAAGAGTCAAGATAAAAAAAAAGTTCCACGATTCTGTAAAAACCAAACAGAAAGAAGGGTGATAGAACAGAGGAAAAGAGTGATTATGATTTTTAAAAGCTATCACAAAATCAGATTTTCTTTTTCAAATAATGTCATTTCTTTCCTTCGATTTCGACTTCTCCTATAAAGTCAACCCCATAAGCCATAGTGTGCCCCCCCCCCCAAAAAAAAAAAAAAAAACACGTTGGCTCATTAACGCACTGCTCCCGACCCCTATCGAAATACCATAAATGGTGACATCCCTTTTTAGTTGATGTATGCAGCTGCTCACTAAAAAGGTGTCGATGGCGCCAGGAAAAATGGTACATGTGCATTCGTTTTCACAACGAATAATACCAGTGTCCCGATAACATGATGAAATTCAAACCGTTGTTTTATGGAATGCC
Organism: Lytechinus pictus; assembly: GCF_037042905.1. NCBI lineage: Eukaryota > Metazoa > Echinodermata > Echinoidea > Temnopleuroida > Toxopneustidae > Lytechinus > Lytechinus pictus. Next base: position 10,718,639 of record NC_087263.1, on the reverse strand, counting down.
CAAACCATGCAGTGGCATAATGAGCTAAAAAGACTTGAGGGGCCAGATATGGGGCAAAGGTTGAAAAGATCTACTCTGAGAGAGCGAACATAATTCAGCTTTTTTAACCTTCTCTTTTTTGTCTTTCTTTTTGGGGGGCATAGCCTCAAAGTCACTCCCCCCATCCGAACACCAGTGGCTCAAACGATCACAGAACTGTACGTGGTTGGCTTTAACTCAACTTGCGACAAAAGAAATGTAAATCATGAGTCCATCAATAATTATAGCTAGATCCCATGCCCAAGTCGGAAAAAGAAATCTTGGAAGTCGAATTTGACTACACTGTACAAGTCTATGGGCCAACCATTATCAGGGTCTTTTTTGGAATGGCACAGTCGGTATGAATAGGGAAAACAGCTCTTCTGGTTTTATTCTGACTTGTGATTAGTGAACACATTAGCCCCCAAAAGGACAATGAAAGGAGTGCTAAAGGCTTTATGTTGAAGAATTGTAATTTCAATGAGGTTTCAAAATAGGTTTTCAAGAAGTTTTACTTCACTGGTTCACTAAGATGTCAAAAAAGAAGTACTGCACGCTTGTTCGATCAGGAAAGTATCTTACAATCTCCCCAAGAATTTTGTTACATTCCACTTTGAAGGCAACGTTATTAAGCATCCAACTCAGTTCCCCCCAAGCATCCCAGACATAAAAACTAGATCACAACTCTTTCTATTACAAGACCGCGTTTGTAATATTGATCCACCATTGGAAATATGTGAATGTCAGACACAGGAGAAAATAAACTTATCAATGACAATGTGTTCAAAGGGTCCGAGAGGAGAATACATATGTTCAACATCTATCTTCAATTAGGATCAAGAAATGGATGTTTGCAGGACTGAAGGCAAGGCAGCATGCTCGGATAAGGTAAGATGGCATAAGGAAAATAAATTTGAGATTCATGAGTCAAAACATTGGTATCATTTTGTAGATGTATATGATAAAATAAGATAGTGATAACATAATGATAAGATAATACAAATAAAATATGATAAGATTTTTCTTTTAAATATTAAATGAGATAAGATTGATCTCTTAAAAGATATATTGGATAATTTACTCTTCGGATGAAGCTAATAACATTCAACAGATTAAAAGTGACTCCCTCTGTTGCAGAGTGAATTTCACCCTTTTTAGAGTAAGATTTATGTGTAATATTCGCGTGTCCACTCTAATTCCATCTAAATTGAGTGACGGCACTATTCCAATGTAAGTGAAAATTCACTATTTTTTTCGTTAAGAGAGCTTATCAGGATAAGATGGGATATTAAAGTAAGATTAGATAGTAGGTGCGGTGACATATTATAATTAGTTAAGCTAAAGTATAAGAATATGTAGATAAGTAAGGGAAAAATGACAAGACACTGTGATGATTATGAAACAAGATAGGATAAGTTAACGGATGAGATACGATAACAAATCACAACCTAAGATAAGATTGGTATAAACAGTGAGGTAACATATGACATTCGGTTAGGCTAAAGTATAAGAATATGTAAGATAAGAAAGGATAAATTGCATAAGACATTGATAATTATGAAACAAGATAGGATAAGTTAACAGATGATATAAGATAACATAACACAACCTAAGATAAGATTGTTAAAGGTGAGTAACATATGACATTTGTTTAGGCTAAGACTATGATAAATTATGAAACAAGATAGCATAAGTTAACAGATGATATAAGATAACATAACACAACCTAAGATAAGATTGTTAAAAGTGAGGTAACATATGTGATTTGGTTAGGCTAAAGTATAAGAATATGTAAGGTAAAGGAAAAAATGATATGAGACACTGATAATTATAGAACAAGATAGAATAAGTTAACGGATGAGATAAAATAACATACCACAACCTAAGATAAGATTAGCATAAAAAGGTGAGGTAACATATGAGATTTGGTTAATAATAGGCTAAAGTATAAGAATATGTAAGATAAGAAAAGGAAAAATTACATAAGACATTGATAATTATGAAACAAGATAAGGTAAGTTAACAGATGAGATAAGATAACATAACACAACCTAAGATAAGATTGGTATAAAAGGTGGCGTAACATGAGATTCGGTTAATAATAGGCTAAAGTATAAGAATATGTAAGATAAGAAAGGGATAAATTACATAAGACACTGATAATTTTGAAACAAGATAGCATAAGTTGGCGGATGAGAACATATAACATAACACGATCTAAAAAAAGATTGGTATAAAAAGGTGAGGTGAAATATGTATAAGAATATGTAAGATTAAAAAATGGAAAAAAAATTACATAAAACACAAGGATAATTACGAAACAAAATAGGATAAGTTAATAGATGAGATAAGATAACATAACATAGCCCAAGATAAGATTGGTATAAAAGGTGGCGTAACATATGAGATTTGGTTAGGCTAAAGTACAAGAATATGTAAGATGAGAAAGGGGGAAATCATGAGACACTATGATAATTATGAAACAAGATATCATAAGTTAACGGATGAGATAAGATAACATAACAAAACCTAAGATAAGATAAGATGAGATTCGGTTAGGTTAAAGTATAGGAATATGTGAGATAAGGAAGGGGAAAATTACATAAGACACTATGATAATTATGAAACAAGATAGGATAAGTTAACAGATGAGATAAGATGACATAACACAATCTAAGATAAGATTGGCATTAAAGTTGGGGTTACATATGAGGGCTCGGTGTAAAAGTGGCAGAGGTAATAATGGCAGAGGTAAAAATGGCAGAGGAAAAAATGGCAGAGGTAAAAATGGCAGAGGTAATAATGGCAGAGGTAAAAATGGCAGAGGTAAAAATGGAAGAGGTAATAATGGCAGAGATAAAGTGGCAGGGGTTATAATGGTAGAGGTAATAATGGCAGAGGTAAAAATGGAAGAGGTAATAATGGCAGAGATAAAAATGGCAGGGGTTATAATGGTAGAGGTAAAAATGACAGCTCTAGGTAAAATATGACCAGTCTTAACCCTATCTAGGCCGGGGTATTTTGGGAGTTCATATGGCCGGGGGGCCTACCAGCCCCCCCCCCCCCCTTGAGATCTCGGCCGTCGACCGCGCGATTGCGCCGAAAATTGACACGCGGGTTGTCTGGGACATAATCTACAAAATTGTATAGTAATTTATTTCATGCGAATTGCTATTATGTGATTATGCTCATTTATGCGTAATTAGTATGCGAAATCGTACTTTTTCCTCTAACTCCCTAAATAAAGCTCCAAATGTTCTAATTTTTGGTAAAGAAACTCTTTGTGGTGTTCTTAGCAAGTGTACATTAACAAAATTGCTATATCAAATCAGTTTCTTATATATTATATTGGTTTTTTTTGCAATTTCTTATGTATTTCTTTGTTTTTTGACCTTTTGTTTTTCATTGTTTTTCAATGAAATCTGTTGGGGACTAATCTGAGATAATAAAAAGCATAAAATAAATACATTTAGACCAGCAAAACTAAAAATAATCATACATTTATGATTTTTGGTTGAAAACACAATTTGCATTTACTTTGTACACAAAATCACGTTTTTGAGCAATTTTTGGTCTGACATACACTTACATAATGTTGCGTAATTCCGGAACCACGTACCCGGGTGACGCAAAATTGGTCTCAAAAGTTGCGCAAGACTTGAAAGTAAAAAAGTCAGCGAGCAGCGCGGTCATAAAATTCCGCGCGGCGAAAAAAATGCGCGAATCGTTGAGGGGGGGGCCTCCGAGCCCCCCCCCCCCCCCCCCCCCGGCCTAGATAGGGTTAAACCCCCATTCAATGAATTTTCAAAAAGCCCCTGCATGTACATACATTAAATAAGAAGTGCATGTCACGGTTAGGCATTTCATCATCATTATGTCTTCATCGACCTAACAATGCTATTTACGAATTCGTTGGAGGTGTGCCGTGAACGCTTTTTAATAAGAAATCAAACGACAGATATTTTTTCATTCAATTTATCAGGAGCAAAATGAAACTGCACTATTCTCATTCATCATTTTATAAATTCCTTTTTGTCTGGCTGTTTTTTTCTATATCTAAAGTTTTGCCAGGTTTACCGATGCAAAAAGGAGGAAGAGTAGACATAAGAGAGGTGGAGAGACAGAGAGGGTTAGGGGCGGGGAAAAACATAGAGAACATAGCGGGGAAAGCTTAGACGTTGAAATTGTCACGAATGATTGTGGTTTAATATCATGTCCTAATTTGTAAGTCGTCTACTATTCTTTCTAAATATTTGAATGACAATAGGCATGCGTTCCCAGGCTTGGCACTGAATATGTAACTGATTATTATAATCAATAATAATCTTGTTTTGACTGGTAAACCAATTTGGGGTCGATCGGGGGGGGGCCGTCTGGTTCAGATTCTTTGCATAAAAGAAGACCCTGAACCTTTACCACTGCATCCAATATGATAATTATAAACGCCTTGATGGTCATAAGCCTTGGAAGCGGAAGTGTTGTTGGGGATTTTGTACACCATAAGCAGCACCCTCTTGGTAATTAGCTTGGTATATATGCTAAAATGTAGAGATTTGATACAAATCTCTGTTATTTTTCAAACAGAAGAAAAAACATTGTTTATTATCTAATTGTTTATTATTTTTGTTGTAATTCTTTTTCTGACCTAAAAGAACTTCATTTAGTTGAAAAAAAAATTTGTGTCATTTTCCCCCTTAACCAAATCCCCTTTCATTTTGGAGTAAAAACTTTTTTTTCTCGGCTTTTTAACAAACCAGCACCCCATATCTCTTTCATTTTTGCCTCTGCCATCTTTACCTTTGCCATTTTCAACTCCGCCATTTGTTTACACTGTGAGAAAATTTATACTTAAAAATCAAAAATTCCTGCAACAGAGTCTGGAGAACACCTGTAATCTTACTGCACTGTGTAATCTTACATGCATTTGTGTAAAATTACAGAATATTGGTATTTTGTGCGTGTACCCTTACAAAACTGTTTTCCCCTTTTTTAAACATTGGTTCTGTAAAATTGTAGAAAAATTGTGGAAAATCCTCCTGTTATTATAATTTACAAAATTATTTTTTTTTCTGTAAAACCTGTTTTTAAATTTTTCTTCTGTAGAATCTACTGTTTTTTCTAATAGTGTACCTCGGCCACTTTTATCACATCTTCCATTTCTTGTCATTTATGCCTCTGCTCTTTTTACCTCTGCCGTTTTTACCTCTGCCATTTCTACCTCTGCCATTATTACCTCTGCCATTTATACCTCTGCCATTTTTACCTCTGCCATTTTTACCTCTGCCATTATTATCTCTGCCATTTTTACTTCTGCCATTTTTACCTCTGCCATTTTCACCTCTGCCATTTTTACCTCTGCCATTATTACCTCTGCCATTTTTACCTCTGCCATATTTACCTGGCTTCCATATGAGATTCGGTTAGGTTAAAGTATAAGAATATGTAAGATAAGAAAGGGAAAACATTACATAAGACACAGATAATTATGAAACAAGATAGGATAAGTTAACAGATGAGATAAGATAACAGATCACAACCCAAGATAAGACTGGTATAAAAGTTGAGGTGACATATGTATAAGGCTGCGTTTATGCGACCTCAAGCCAGAATCATGATTTGAATCATGATTTGAATCATGATTCAAAACACAAACATGAATCACGATATCACAGAATCAGCGTTTAGACGACCTTCATTCCAAAGCTGTTTCTCCTCAGATTCGGGCCAATCCAGTGCGCATCACTAGTGCGCAGTTTGACAGAGGAAGTTTTTCGCACGTGTTTCGGCTCTCGAAAAATATTTTGCTTCCAGAATTCAACCTAAGTTTACTTCTATCATATAGGGTCCATATGCTTCTATTCATCTTGTTAGTTAATCCAAAATGGTGTTCGGAAGTGAATTTCAGCGTAGATCCAATTTAATATTGACACTCTATACTCAACAACAACTGAGATCATTGTCTGTCCAGTTAATTCATTTACTAGAACTTGAAGTTGAAGACATGACCAAAAAATGAAAAGTAGTGGACGATGCGAAGACCAACACAGAATTTGAACATGACAAGAAATGCATGCAGAGTAATCATGTACATACAATGAGCACATAGAGAGCCTTGAGCTTGGCAAGAGTCAAACCGAAAGCCGTAGCCCGACACAGTGAGGTCATATAATCATGATTCAAATCACGATATCGTTTATTCGAACATTTTCGTACGTGATTCTGCAGAAACGTCTTTCCAAACGCCCCTTTTTTCGTAGTTCATGTTTGTGATTCTAATCATGATTATATTCAATTTCGACTAAACGCAATCGTGATTCTGCAGAATCATGATTTGAATCATGATTCGAATCATGATTATAGGGTAAAAAAGTGGCGGATAAACGCACCCTATACAAGATAAGAAATGGAGAAAATGACATAGGATACAAGGTTAATAATGAAACAAAATAGGATAAGTTAATAGATGAGATAAGATAACATAACATAGCCTAAGACAAGATTGGTAAGATAATATGGTATGGATCAATTCCATTCCTTATTCCATTTCTATCAAAACATAATATATAGTATTATAAAGTAATATAAATCGTGTAAGATCAGATAAGAAAACATGATATCAAATATGATAAGATAAGATAATCTAACATAACACAATATTGAATTGGATTGAATTGAATTGAATTGAATTTATTACCAAATATCACTGTCAGGTACAATTACCTGTAATAGTACATCACATATAAACAAAACATTTGGTAATTGGAGCTAACATAATAGCAAGATGCCAATCGAGGTTAGCCCCAAATAATGTCATTATCATAGTTTAAACAATAATTTTAACTAAAATTAATCTTAATATTGTACTTCAAATTCATATTACTGTTGCAGAAAATGGCGATCGTTTTAGTGAACATACATACGATAATATGAGATAAGATTAGATACGATAAGATAAGACAAGAATAGATACGATGCGATGAGATGAGATAAGATACAACTTTGTAAGATAAGATATATAAAATAAATTATGGTAAGGTAAGCTAAGATGAGATATTGAGATAATATAAGCTTGATAAAGTCAGATAAGACTCAAAATGCCTCACAAAGTGATATATTGAGATCTGGAAAGGATAATAGAGAATAGGGCATCATGGATGTTTTATTGGGATGATATTAGATATAAGTGCTTTTAGCCTTTCAATTTCCACTACAACAATTTCCAATATGCACGATATATGCTTGGTCATCTGACACTACAAGTTTAGATAAAAAACATCTTAAGACATAGCAATTCAAAATACCAGTTGGCATTGTTATAGAATTTGGCAGCCATAAAATCTTAAAGGAAATATCAAGATTGCCAGCCTTAAAGCTGCATTACATTATTATATCTCGACATGATTATGATAAAATATAAAAATGAGAACTGTTAATGGTGATCTGAATTCCTCAACAAAAATTAGACATTCAAACAGGTAGAAATGGTTGGTAGAGGTAGAATTACTGGTAGAAATGGGGAAGAAAAATGGGGGAAATATAATGCAATGTCATTAAAAATACCAATTTTATTTACTTAACCAAGAATTGGAATTATAATATTTTCCAAAAATTTCTTTAAATTGCCATGCATTTTTCTATTATATCATATTCGAAGTGTCCGTGTACATGCACAATTCACATAATTCGGCAACAACCGATCGATATCAATAGAAATATTTTGCTCATTATTTTATAACAGTTTTCCGCCGTCAAAGTAAAATCGATAGTTTGAAAAAGCATCATGGACGGTGATTTCAGAGGTTAAGGGGATTGGTGTCAGCTCCCCCCCCCCCTTGTTTTTTTTTTTGTACAGCAGCCTATGTTAAAGTGACCCCCCCCCCCACCTCCTACAGCGATCAAACAAAAATAAAATCGCCACGAATTTTTGTCACAATGAATTACTATCAGCATGATCAGGTAGGCCCCTATCCTGTTGTGAAAGTGTGCAATTTTGTTAAGAAACAGTACACCGAGACGTGTTTTTTTTTAATCGATAGAAGCCAAAAGCTCAAAATGGCTTAACTTAGTTTTGAATTATGGATGTGTTATGCAGTGCGCGGGGGGGGGGGGCTCCGATATCGCCAAACATTTCGACATTTTGAAAAGGAAATAATCATGCCCTTTTTTAACTTCTGGCGTCATTGCAGTGATTATTATAACTTTAGTTCCCCCTCAAATGGATGGGAATTTGATGATTGTTCTTCTTTCATTTATATTAAATCATCTGTGCCCCCCCCCCTTTCATCCTTTGCCTTTTTGCGCATCACCTTCTGAAGTGACTCCGAAATATGCGCCCCTTGTTATATACCGCTTCGTCGGTCCCACTGGCCGTACGCATTTTTTTTTCATGTGGGAGCAAAACATGTGAAAAAAAAATCGAAGGCGAGGGATGGAGTAAAGCGACCGAGCGCATCATGGGCCGCTTTTTTCCCCTCTAAAGTGTCATTGAAAAATTTCATGCTCACTTTGTGTGATATTTGGTGAAAATTTTCAGTAATAAAAGGAGTAAGTTTTCCATATTTATGGGGGCAACTACCCCCCCCCCCCCTGCTGCGTAATGCCATGCATGCCGATCACGATTTCAAGAAGCAAATGCATTTTTAACCGTTTTAAAATGTATGCAAATTTCTACTGATGCTGACCTTTAGGTTAGGTGCGCAGATGAGGACTCTGGAGATCTTGATGAGCTCTCGGTGACGAATGGCCAATCCTCAAACATTGGTGAGATGACAGACTTGGGCTATCGGGACCAGGCCCTAGAGGTGGATCCAAGGTGTAAAGACTACAAAACAACAGGTATGATGAAATATCTAAAGAATCTATATGAACTTTCGATAAATTGTAAGAATCGCGATGACGGTGACGGTGATGGTATTAATGATGATGATGATGATGATGATGATGGTGGTGGTGGTGGTGGGGGTGATGATGATGATGATGATGATGATAATGATGATAATGATGTGGTGATGATGATGGTGATGATGATGATGATGATGATGGTGGTTATGATGATGATGATGATGGTGGTGGTGATGATGATGATGATGAGGATGAGGATGATAATGTTGATGTTGATGGTGATGATGATGATGATGGTGGTGGTGGTGGTGGCGGTAATGGTTATGATACAATGATGATGATGATAATGGTTATGATATAATGATGCTAACTATAATGATAATAAAAATAGAACAATATGTATAACGTAAATGTGCAAGGTCTTCGCCTTGTCATTAGGCATGCAATTTCAATGATAAGATTTGAGGATACTTCTTAAAAAGACTAGAACATTATACTAGAAAACTAGATTTCTATAGTTTAACGTACTACTTCAGCTTGTAAAAACAAAGATATGTTTTTTTTCTCTCCCTTAAGTTCCTTGGTTTCCCAGGAGGATGAAGGAGTTAGATGAAATTACAAATCACAATTTGAATGCAGAAGTAGATCTCCAGTCGGATCACCCAGTAAGTAAAAAAATAATAATGAAACAACTACTGATTAAAATCGTACAACGACTGCAAATGTATATTAAATAGTGCTTTCAAGCTTTAATGTATAGTCTGTTTAATTCTTGTTTCACGAAATAGTCAATATTTTCATAAGGGTATAAAGAATCTTGAACACGAGGAATTTTTAATCAATTATAATCACATGTATTCATATTTTTAAACATTTGAGTTATTAATGGAGTGGTTTGTATTTCCATGCGCTGCAGCCTGTGGGCCAGGGGATTTAGCAATTCCGGCCCTTACATATTTTCACGTTTGAAGTAGGTCCCCGCCCCCTAAGTAATTATTCTTTCGACAGAATATATTTAGGGCTTCATCTTTATAATATACAGCATGCTTTTTCAACATAATTTATTTCATGTCAGGTAAATCATCATTATTTTTATATCTTCGTCTCATAAAGGGATTTTCCGATCCAGTGTATAGACGACGAAGAAACGAGATCGCTGACATGGCCTATGAGTACCGCCAGTAAGTAAGAAATCTTAGTCAAGGGGTTGGACCAGACAAAAGGGGGGGGGCGATGACCCCTTATTCCTTCAAAAGTGACCAACTTGTAAGAAAATGATGAGAAAGTGGGAAGAGAAGGAAGAGAGGGATGGAGAGAGAGAAAGAGGGAGAGGGAGAAAGAAGTAGGTGTATTTAGATTTAGATTTAGATTTATTTAGAACTATATATGATAAAGGCATACCCCTAAAATGTTCACTGAGAAAAGAATTAAGTCAATTACGTCACCTTGCCATCCCAGTTGTGGTTAATTTACCTTGGCGCCGCCTGAGACGTTTATCGTTGATATATGTTTTTTTATGCAAGTAATTTGAAATGTGAAAAGGCAAAGTCGTATATGCAAGACCTTGTCAAACGTATTTACATAGAATTATGTCGTCTGGCTAAGCAAAAAAATATAAAAAAACAAATGTATTCGTAATATATATTTTGCTGTTTAGATTCTGAATCTATGTACCTCTGACTCTATCATGTATTTTGGAATATTTAACATGTTTCGTAATTATTTCATATAATTATCTTTAATTTTCCATCCAGGATCTCCAAGAAAATACAGTCAAGAGGGCTTATGCCCATCCCATTAATTTAGAAGAAAACAAAATAGTAACGGCCAGCTGGAGCAAATCCAAGTGATCGATTTATAACATATTGTATACCTTTATTTGTTTTCTGTATCAGTGGTGATCGTATACCGAGAGTTTCATACACCACATCCGAGAAGGAGACATGGACGAAAGTCTTCACCAAGCTATGTGAACTCTACAAGGATTGTGCTTGCCAAGAATTCGTCAATAATTTTTCTCTTCTCATCGAGAACTCCATATACCAACCGGACAGCGTCCCCCAGTTAGAAGATGTATCGAACTACCTGAAAGGTGAGTGGTGTTGAGGGATGGAGTCCCGGGATGGGTAGGCAGAGCCCCGCATGCGCCTCCGGAAACGGGGGAGGGGGCTGAGTTGGCTTCAGGCCCCCCCCCCCCTCCCCACTTTTTCCAAAAACCGTTTACAAAAACGTAAAAATTACCATCTGATTGTGATTTTTTGCATGGTCAGCCCCCCTCCCACTTTCAAACCGTCCCTTGGAACCTGTTAGGAGCCGAGGTACTAACCTAGGCAGCAGCAGATCAAAACTTTGCCTTGGGACACTTTCCAACATTGTCCAAGGAAAAAAAAAAAAAAAAAGTGAGTAAATCAGTAAATTACCAACCAAACTCTGTCAAATGCGTTGTTCATGTTTTTTAAGACTTGCTCTACCAGCTAATGTTTAATCTTATAAATAAATTGGTTGTTTGAAAGGTTTTAACAATTGTTTGAAAGTTTAAATAGCTTAACTAAAAATAAGACGAAATAAACGTTAACGAGCAAATAAGTGATGGTGATCAACACCCACGCCAAAGATGGTCGTTAAGAATGAGTCTGGTCGGGTGTGACCATGGTGACGGAGTTTAAGGTCTGCAATAAGCATATGGTGTCACAAATTCAAAACTTTACAAAGTCATCTACTTTGAATGATTTTCAACAATATTAATATGTCCGGCACCCACCCCATTGGAAATAAATTGAATTCAAGTCAGGGTATACTGTTTTTTCTTGAAAAAAAAAAGTTTTTTATCATCTTGTCTCTCTCTCGCTCTCTCTCTCTGTTCATAAAGAAAGAACGGGGTTTACTCTCCGACCTGGTGGTGGTCATCTGACAGCCAGAGACTACTTTGCTGGACTCGCCTTTCGTGTTCATCACAGCACCCAGTATATGCGGCATCATGCAAGGCCTATGTATACCCCAGAGCCGTGAGTAAGCATTGCACCCCAGTCAGGACAAAACATTATAAAAAATCATGACAATGTATAATAGCTAAAGGTTAGGGAATTATATCTGGTGAGTATTTCATCAACATTTTTGTCCGACAAGTTGCCAGATCTGACATCTTTCCTAGATTCTGATTGGCTGAGAGGCACTGTTACTATGGTAACTGTCGGATAAAATAGGATTGTCGGATGAAACGTCTGAAAAGTTCTTTTATGAAACTCTCCCCTGAATGCAAGAAAAATCAAGTTTTCACAAAAATCATAGAATATTCCTGAAATAATTTTTTTAGCAATGATATTTTAAAACTTTATTAAAATGTATGTTGCTGTTTTATATTTTTGGTAGCCTTACTACATTTGAAAAACATAAACGTGCAAACTTAAACATAAATCTGAGACTAATCATTAAAAAATGTTACATGAAGAATAGAATGTTATACTAATGTTATTAAAGGATTTACAATTGAGGGAGAAACTATTCTGACTAAACTTTCGAAAAATGTTATGAAAGAGGTTTTGTGCCAACTGGGATATTATGGTAGTGGTATCTGATAGGAAATAACGCAAAGTAAATTATTCTTGACCATAAGTGGTGTACGCCAAGGTTGTTATTTAGTACCCATACTCTTCGGCATCATTTTTCGTCATCATTTCTGTTTATAGTTGAGTGTCATTCACGCCCATCTAAAAAAAATGAGAGGTAGAAATAATGCGGTATGAACTTTAATCGGACTATATTTTTTTAAAGCAAATATATATCACATTAAAAAGGATATTTCCTCTGGCATTTATTTATTAAATTTTTTAATTTCGGTTTTGATTTTGATATATAGAGTTGACTTGATTGCTATTTTTTTATTATTTTTATATCTGATTTCCAGAGATGTTTGCCATGAACTACTCGGACACGTTCCACTCTATGCTGATCCGGAGTTTGCTCAATTTGCCCAGGTTCGCTATCTTCTTGTTCTTGACTATTAACTCTACATGATATAATATGGATCATGTTAATTATAGCGAAGGTTCATTATTCCAAAGGTTCGTTTTCCGAAACACGCATATTGATTATACCAAGATGTTTTGTATGTCCGAATATGAAAAAAATGTTCGGCTGTCTAAATATTGTGGCACGATCCCGAAAGTTAATTTATTCTGAAAAGAAAGTTGGATAGTTTATTCCAAAGGTTAGTTCGGCTTGTGACGATCGTCTGCGTTCGCGGACCGAGGGAGGAGCGGGGGTGGCCGCACTATTTCGAGAAAACTGGGCATGCTGGGGGGGGGGCTAACTTTTCTTGAAAGGATGAGTTGTTGTTTTTCCTGGTATAATCAATATGCGTTTTTCGGAGAACGCAGACGATCGTCACAAGCCAATTATTTCTACAGTAAAATTAGCTTCTTTAGTCCAAAGGCTCGATAGTCCCGAAAATAAACGAGATTCGTTAGTTCGAAAAAAAAAAATGATTATACAAACCTTAGTTCATCTTAGAATCGTCAAACCTTTTAAATGAAGAGCATTGATTCATTTCCAAATAACGATCCTTCGGAATATCGAACCTTATTTTCGAGAAAAAATAAGAAAAAAAATCCTTCGGATTACTGTGCTTGAACCGAAATTATTATGTAAAGGGTTCGTCTCATTTAGCCTCATAGACGTAGTATTAGGCGTGTATTTTATGATTGGATGGGAAGTAGTATGTATATACATAGAAATGATGTTTCGATTTTATTTCACCGTGCTATCTCCTCTTTTCCAAATAATTGTTTTATCAAAACGCAATAAGACTAGTGTACATCGGATTTGCAGGATGGGTATAGGATCTATTGAGGAGAGTTGTGATAATATAGATGAAGGAGAAAATAACATGTTAAGCATTTTAAGTTTTCTTTTCCTTTTTAAAACCAATTTCAGGAAATTGGTTTACTATCACTTGGTGCTTCAGATGAGCAAATTGACAAGCTCTCCAATGTAAGTATGTACTGTTGGGTGTGTTGTAGGTTCTTTTTTGGGGGGGGGGGTGGGTGGAGTGGTGGGTGTTGTTAACGAAATTTCTGTTTTTCACGATTCTTTTTATAAACCATATATTATATTCATTATGTTCTTTATATCCTGTTGACTTATCTAGATGACAATTTTACGTATTGTGTTTAAAAGTGATAATTTTTAGCTAGCTTACTATTAACCTTTTCCGCATACATTCGTAATTCCGAAGCTTCGTTAGTCCGAAGGTCCGGATATTCCGAAGGTTCGTTATTCCAAAGGTTCGTATTTCCGAAGGTTTGTAATTCCGAAGGTTCGTTAGTCCGAAAACGAAATGAGGTTTGTTATTCCGAAGGTTCGTTAATCCGAAAAAGAAATGAGGTTCGTAATTCCGAAGGTTCGTTAGTCCGAAAACTAAATGATTAACTAACCTTATTTCGTTTTCGGACTAACGAACCTTCGGAACAACGAACCTTATTTCGTTTTCGGAATAACGAGCCTTCTGAACATCGAACCTTATTTCGTTTTCGGATTATCGAACCTTCGGAATAACGAACCTTCGGAATAACGCCACAAATGTTCGGATTAACGAACCCTTTTACGTTTTCGGATTAACGAACATCGAGGTATATAGGCAATTTACGTGTTTCGGAATTACGAACCTTCGGAATAAAGAACCTTCGGAATTACGAAGTGTAACCGTACTTTTCCCCCCACAACGTGTCTCTTCCTTCCCCCTTAATTCACCGCCGTCATTTTTGTTTTATTTTTGCCAGCATGCTGGAGGGGGGTGGGGGTTTCCGTTGTTACGCCCCCCCCCCATATACTTTCAGTGTTTTCTCTTTTTATATGTTGTAGGCTAAGTATTGGACAGTCAATTCATCGGCAGCCTTTTTCAATGCCAATTAGACTTGTCTTTAAAGCGTATCAATTTGCCTTTTCAAATTATTATAGCATGTATTTTTTTTATTCATATGTTAAAAAACATCAGCTGCTTTGGTTTACTCTTGAATTCGGGCTGTGCAGACAGAATGGACAGGTGAAAGCCTACGGAGCGGGGCTATTATCATCTTTCGGTGAATTGGTGGTAGGCCTATTTTATTTCTGTATCATTTGTGTTCTTGTTGGAAAAAAATAGATTCTTTTATCTATCAATGGTTGATTTGATTGATATGGTTATTCATCTATTTGATTATTCATTTATTTATTAATTTACTTATTTTTTTTTTTTATCTATAATTCATTAATTCATGTTTTTGCATTTAATTAATTTAATCATTCATAATATTCTATAATATTTTTTTCTAATACAAACAATTATATATAGGCCTATTGGTCCCGTCATTTTGTCATTAATAAACTTATATTTTTTTTTATTTCAGTATTGTTTGACTGATGAGCCTGAGATTCGAAGTTTTGACCCTGAGAGGTCAACAGCCACCGAGTATCCTGTTTGTAAATTCCAGCCCATATACTACCTGGCGGATAGCTTTGAAGATGCGAAGGAAAAAGTCAGGTAAAAAAAATGGTAAAGATGATGGTGAATGAGGAAAATATAATGAAGCAAAGATTGAAGGGAAAGATAGAGGTATGAAGAAAGATGAAAGGGAGGAGGGGGAGGATGATATAAAGTGGAGCCGGATGAGTAGGGGGAGGAGCAGGGCATTAGGAGGAAGAGGAGAAGGAGGAGGACATGAAGAGAAGGAGGAGGAGGATGAAGGGTTGGGATGGCGCAGCTTTGGCATGTGTATGGGAAGTAGTGACACCCCGTATTATATATTATTGGATTATTAGGTTATATTTAGTTCCCTGCACTGCCATGATTTGCGCCACGATTCAAACAGCATAGGCCTACTTAATCGTGGAGTAATCGTATTGATCTTGTCAGATCGTATCAGATCAGTCGTAGCACGTCGTATTGATCGTAGAACCTTTTTTAATGGTCCAAAAATTGTCGCGATCTGTAACGGAAGGACAATCGTATCTTTCGTAAAAAGGATCGAGTTGGAGCGAGGTATAAAGGGAAAAGAGCAATAAGTAAAGGAAGAAAATAAGAAAGGGTAAAAAAGGAGAGGGTTATTTATAGTCGTGTAGCTGTGCATTAATTCCCCTGGGTTTTTTTTTAATTGGGATGTTGTCTTGCCCATTCCCTATAAAAAAAGCTGGGGAAAAAAAGTAAACAACAAAAATATATAGTGCCTACCACGAGAGGGAGGAGCGATCAAGGTTGAGATCGAGCAGTAGGGCATGTTTGAAGGGGCAAATACATTGGAAAGTTGACATAGAAAGAGCGCATGATGGGCTTTCCTGTTTTGATCTGAAGATGGCAGCATTTCATTCATCTCTAATTCCATTATTTTTTCCTTCTGGACAGGCTTTGAAAATGACTCCCTCATTCGATGCAATACAATCCATAATTCCAAGTTTGCCTTGACAATTTTTTTAATAAAAGTATTGTTTGTCAACTTCATTGCCCTTCTCAGATTCATAACTGGCCATGTCTCCTTCTCAAGTAAATTTTAATTTTCAGCAAAATATATTTCTTATGGTATCAGTCTGGATTTTTGGAAGATGAATAAAATTATGTATCCCCTCACCCTCTTTACCTCCATCCCGTCCCTCTTCTCACCCCCCCCCCCCCCCATCCTCTGTCATACTCTCTCCGAATGTATAGGGCCTGGTCTAAAGGTATTAAAAGGCCTTTTTCTGTCCATTACGACCCGCAAACACAAGCTATAAAGATATTGGATCATGATGGCAACAATCAAGACAAGGATCATTGACAACAGAGGTACGTGTATGTTTTTATGTTCTTTTTTATATATATACGGCTAGACATTGCGCAAGTAAACGCACAATTACAAATTGTTATTAGAAATTCATGCCTTTCAGGGGCTGTGGAACGGTTATGAAAAAATGGGGCGGGGGCTGACCATGAAAAACACAATCAAATGGTCATTTTTACGTTTCTGTGTATATTTTTTATTTTTGGCTGAATTTCCACCCCCCCCCCCCCTCCCTCCCACTGTTCTGCGAACACCGCCTCTTACGGCTCCATGACATTTGCTCCGGCGAATTTCAGTGGATTTAACGCTATACCCCAACCTAAGCCTAAAACTAGTACCCTTATTGCAACGCTAACCCCAACCCTATATCTTAGATGAAATAAAGCCTGTAGCAATTGACGCCGGAGCAAATGTCGTGTCACCCCTATTTTCAGCATGGATGGAGTAAGGAAAAGATTCAACAATTAATGACTGACAAGAGCTGCTTAAAAATAAACAGATAATGTATTGAGAAAGATTACCGACTTTTCGATAGATAGATTGTAGATAAATATAGATAGATAGATAGATAGATAGATAGATAGATAGATAGATAGATAGATAGATAGATAGATAGATAGATAGATAGATAGATAGATAGATAGATAGATAGATAGTTTTAGATAGATAGATAGTTTTAGATAGATAAATGGTTTATTTGATAAAAATCATACATCATGGCGGCCAAGCCGAATTGTGGGGCATTTGCATATACAGCTATATTATGAGGACTGCATGAGATAAGGATTAGGGTCATTATTTCATAACAATCAAATTAAATGGCTGGAGTGGGTGGGGTCTTCTTCTGATGCTGGTTATAGAAATCATTCTTGCTTTTTTGCAATTGTCGTCATTGTCTCCTTTTACGATGCGCGGTGATTTCTTGATATTTTGGTCGCTCTTGATAATCGGGCTACTTTACAACTTATTCTATTGGTGGTGGGGGATCCCCCACACATACAATCGTTATCTGCAAATGATTTGATCACAAAATGAATATTGCTGACATAATCCTTTTCGCTACATTGACATTTCGTCCAGTTCCATCTCGTTGCCCTTGCCGGAGTTTGAGGCTTCTATCATGTCTATGAAAAGAAAATATTTGGATAATTGCAATCATTCTTGGGAATCTATGTTTAATCATGTTACTCAAAATGGTAAATAGGGAATACCAGGCACGTGTATTGTAATTCGATCTATGCAAAAAAAAATAGTGAAAAAGAATACCCAAATACCTGTTAATTTGATTTACTCATCAGACGACGGAAGGATTTTGATTACAGATACTAAACTAAATGACAAAAATGTATTTTTGGTTAATATTTATGCTCCGACAGAGAAGAAGAATAAAGAATATTTTTTCTTAAAGTTGGAAAAGATTATGAGTAATTATGATTGTAAGACTACTGGTTTACATGTTTTAATCATAGGATGTGATTTTAATTGTGTTAACGATCCAAGTATTGACGTGATAGGTAATAAAACAATATATAAGAAACCAAATGGATATATGCAATTTGTTAAACAATTTAAGATGGTTGATGTATGGAGAAAAAATTAACAAAAACAAAAAACAATATACCTATAGAAGTATAATAATAATAATAATAATACAGGTATATTTACCCAGGGAAGCCGCTTCAGTTCCGAAAACTGTTCTCCCAGCGGGTCCTGCTATTATTATTACCCCGGCTTTAGCTGGGCTGCCTAGGCGCTCAAAGCATTCAAGGAATTTCTTCCTACCGGGTACCCATTCATCTCACCTGGGTTGAGTGCAGCACAGTGTGGATAAATTTCTTGCTGAAGGAAATTACGCCATGTATCTGAATATGTCATCGAGGATAGATTACTGGCTAGTTCAAAATGAGTTTGTGGATTACATTTATAATATGTCCATTAAACCGGTCTCAATGTGTCCAGACCATTGTGCTATTATTATGACAATACATTTATCACGTAATGCTGCCCGTGGCTCTTCATACTGGAAAATGAATTACTCACTCCTGAAAAACGGCGATTATAAAACTGGTGTCATTAATGTTATCACTCATACTAAAATGAATTTAAAGCAGAATGTGATCCTCATTATATTTGGGACCTATGTAGGTTGAGAATTAAAGATTATAGTTACTATATCTTTTGCTAAGAAGCTTAGGAAAGCCGAGAAGGAAGAATTAATTTCATTGGAAAAAGAATTAGAATGTTTACATGTGCAACTTTATGCAGGTAATTCGGAGATAGAAGAACGGATGATTAGTGTTAAAAGAAAGGTTAATATGTATTACAAAAAGCAATGCTATGGTGCAAAAGTTAGGTCTAGAGTTACACATTTTAAAGAAAGTGAGAGCAATATTTCATACTTTTTAAATTTAGAACATAGGAATAGTACAAAAAAATATATATCAGGGATAACGATAGGAAAGAAAGTAGTAACTCTATTATGAAGTCAGTAGAAAAGTTTTATTCTTCATAGGCTGCGTTTATGCGACCTCAAGCCAGAATCATGATTTGAATCATGATTTGAATCATGATTCAAAACACAAACATGAATCACGATGTCACAGAATCAGCGTTTAGACGACCTTCATTACAATGCTGTTTCTCCTCAGATTCGGGCCAATCCAGTGCGCATCACTAGTGCGCAGTTTGACAGAGGAAGTTTTTCGCACGTGTTTCGGCTCTCGAAAAATCTTTTGCTTCCAGAATTCAGTCTATACCTAATTTTGTTTACTTCTATAGGGTCCATATGCTTCTATTAATCTTGTTAGTTTATCCAAAATGGTGTTCGGAAGTGAATTTCAGCGTAGATCCAATTTAATATTAACACTATATACTCAACAACAACTGAGATCATTGTCTGTCCAGTTAATTCATTCACTAGAACTTGAAGTTGAAGACATGACCAAAAAATGAAAAGTAGTGGACGATGCAATGACCAACACAGAACTTGGAGATGACAAGAAATGCATGCAGAGTAACCATGTACATACAATGAGCATATAGAGAGCCTTGAGCTTGGCAAGAGTCAAACCGAAAGTAGCCCGACACAGTGAGGTCATATAATCATGATTCAAATCACGATATCGTTTATTCGAACATTTTCATACGTGATTCTGTAGAAACGTCTTTCCAAACGCCCCTTTTTTCGTAGTTCATGTTTGTGATTCTAATCATGATTATATTCAATTTCGACTAAACGCAATCGTGATTCTGCAGAATCGTGATTTGAATCATGATTCAGATCATGATTCTAGGGTGAAAAAGTGGCGGATAAACGCACCCATTATACACAACACAAAATCCCGATCTGTTGTTGATCGAAGCGTATCTTTAAGAAATAAATCATCCTCATTTATGTGGTAGTGAAGCCGGAGAATGCGAGGGACTGATCTCAATTAAAGATGCCACAAATGCGTTAAAGGGAATGAGTCTCAATAAAACACCCGGTATCGACGGATTAACAGTAGAGTTTTTTAGGGAATTTTGGGTTGATATACAAGATCTTGTTGTAAATAGTTTAAATGAAGGTTATAGCAAAGGTAAGCTTAGTTTTTTTGCAGAGAAAGGGTGTTGTAAATTTGTTATTTAAAGGTGGAGACTCGATGGAATTAGGTAACTGGCGACCAACTACATTACTTAATACTGATTACAAAATACTTGCTACAGTACTATCAAACAGACTCCAAAAGGTTTTAACCATTTAATTAATGAAGACCAAGTAGGTTATATCAAGGGCGGGAGTGGTATTTATAATGCCAGAATAATCCAGGATGTTATAGATTATAGCATTTTTAACAAAACCGATGGTACAATTATATTTGCCGATTTTCAGAAAGCGTTCGATACGTTGGAATGGAAGTTTATTGATGCTTGTTTAAAGATGTTTATGGTTTTAAAGATAGTTTTATAGGAAATGGATTTCAGTTATATATAATGATCCCCATCTTAATATATTAACGAATGGATGGTTAACAAGATATATAAACCCATCGCGGGGTATAAGACAGGGCTGTCCTTTATCCGCATTAATATTTATACTTTGCATTGAAACCCTTGCAAATCAGATAAGACAAAATAATAATAACATAGGTTTGAGTATTGGTTACAAACATGAAAATAAGAATACTTTTAAGATACTGCAGTTAGCAGATGATATGACATTATTTGTTAGGACAGTTATATCAGGCAATACAGCTATTTATATCATTAGAAACTTTGAAACATATTCTGGAATTCATTTAAATGAAAACAAAACAAAATCTATTTGGCTGGGAAACAACAATCCGACAAATAATATTGGAAATATATAATGGGAGGACGTTTATGTTAAGTCTCTTGGTATTTATTTTTGCAAAAAGAAGCATTTAAGTTTAGAAATGAATTGGTGGGTCTGAACAAAGAATATTAAAATTAAACAGTTGTTACAAATATGGAAACAGAGAAACCTTACGTTAAGAGGCAAAATTTTAATATTAAAATCGTTGATTATGTCGAAAATAATTTATACAACACAAGTTCTTTCTTGTCCTAAAGAAATAGTAAAGGAGCTCGATAAATTATTTTTTAATTTCTTATGGAAAGGACGACCCGCAAAGGTTAAACGGACTAATGTATATAGTAAGCACAATTATAGAGGAAGGTGGCCTAAATATGTTAGATGTTGAAATAAAAGTTGCGTCGTTGAATTTATTTTGGCTTTGTAAATATTTGAGTAATGAGTTAAACCTGGATGAAAATGTATGTTTGATTACTGGTTTCAGCAACTGGGTGGTATAAAAGTTATTATAAATTGTAAATATAATATTAAAAAACAAATGTTTTTTGGAAAACAGAATGCCTTATTTCTATTATAACTTGATATCAACGTTTTTTCTTATTAAAAAGCTATTCAAGAAATATTCAAGCAGATATACAGCATAATCATCACAAAGAAATGATTTGGCTAAATAAAGATATCTTATACAAAGGGAAAATGTTATTTTATATGAATTGGATAAACTCTGATATTTTGTTTGTGGGGGATTTAATGGATGATAAGGGTTTTCTACCTACAGATAAGATTAGCGCTAAAATAGTAGTTAAGGATGGAAGGTGGTACAGTCAGTATGCTCGTATACGACAGGCTATTCAGTTATGTGGCAACGTGTCTCTTTTTTCTAATACAAGTTTATTACAAAAGAAGTATTCGGAATTTAGATCCAATGTTAATGTATATAATGATATTAGATTGGTTGATAGTATTATTTCATTAAGTAAATTGACAATATATTATGAATTGATCCAAGTAAAAACCGAAGAATCTAGAGCAGATGAATTTTGGTGTTATAGCTTAGTATTTGACTGTTTACCAATTTGGACAGAATATGTTTGGTTATTTAAGTTTAAGTTTGTTAAAGGAGAATGAAACCCTTGAAACCAGCTGAATCCATATCAAAGAGAAAAATCAAAGAAACATATTGTTGAAAGTTTGAGGAAGATTGAATGAATAATAAGAAAGTTATGAGCATTCGAATATTGAGATCACTAGTGCCATGTAGATCCTCCTAACGGCAATGCGACCAAGATCTGTGATATCACACACGTACAACTCCTTCATTACTTTAATACTTATTTCACTTATATTCTCACTTTTATAGAGTCTATCACAAGGTGAGGTGTTCTCTTTATGAGATGACAAGTACAGAGGTTTCACAACATTATATCATTGATGAATCGTTTGTCATATGATTAGAATGAGCAAAAAGAGATGTTTTGGGGTATATTTTCAGTGTCCAAATGGGAGAGTTGTACGTGTGTGACATCACAGATCTTGGTCGCATTGCCAATGGGAGGATCTCCATAGCATTAGTGATCTCGACATTCAAATGCTCATAACTCTTTTATTGATAGTCCTATTTTACTCAAAGTTTTGTTGATCTTATTCTTTGATTTTTCTGCTTTCACAAAAGCTAACTTGCTCCAAGAGTTTCATTCTCCTTTAAGGACAATGTACTGGTCAATTTTAATTTTAAGTTCATGTATAATATTTTGGCAACACCAGCTAACCTTTTTAAATGGAAATTAAAAGAAAATGACCAATGTTTTACTGTGATAAAAAAGGTGATTGCAGTCATATGTTTTTCTCTTGTAACATATTGATAATATTTTGGAAAAAAGTTGAAGAAAATGTACAAAAATATATTTTGCCAAATTTTCATTTCCAGCCATGTCATATATTATCAGGAATTTCATTTAGATCAAAAGAAAAAAATGATGTTTTGAATTATGCTTTATATACCATTTATAAATGTTTCGCTGGAAAAGAATCTAAAAGGAAAAATATTTTGTTTTACCTATTAAGATATCGTTTACAGATAGAAGAAAATGTGAAATCCAGAAAACCATGAATTTCCCTCCAGAAATGGAGGCAAATGTTAGCACTGTGAATACATTTTGTTTGATGAATAAAGAAGACCAGCAATGGTTATTTTACCCAAAAAAAATCTACAAAGATTTGATCACAAAATGAATATTGCTGACATAATCCTTTTTTCTACATTGACATTAATCATACTGAAAAAAAAAAACTTTAGTCCAGTTCCATCTCGTTGCCCTTGCCGGAGTTTGAGGCTTCTATGAAAAGAAAATATTTGGATAATTGCAATCATGCTTGGGAATCTATTTTTAATCATGTTACTCAAATGGTAAATAGGGAATACCAGGCACGTGTATTGTAATTCGATCTATGCAAAAATGATTACGAGGTAGAGGCATAGCCCCCCTTCTGAGGAAGGGGGGCAACTTTAAGCATAAAAATGTCTTTAGAAAAAAAAAGTGAAATTTTTAGATTCCGTGTTCCCATTTAATGAATTAAATGAAAAATTTTCAGTAAAAGATATAAGTTTTCAAAATGTCAAGGGGCGGGCTCCTCCACCTGCCACCTGCCACCTCCCCCCCCCCCCGGGCCCGTGAGAACGGCCATGTATATTGATGATCTTCACTACCTTAATTGGATTCTGTATACACAATCAATATTAGATGAAAAGGGGGCTTGCGTTTAAACATGCATGTTTATCCATTACTGAGCAAACCAATTAAACATGAACATCGCGGTGCATTTTCCCGGAATGTTCATTGTAGTTACTGATTTTAATGTTTTTAATTCAACAGCTAAATGGTGTATCAACTACATGAATTTGAGAACAGCGTAATCTTCACTGCAGTAACTATGGTAACTGGAATTGACAACAGTAGACCACCGGATTTAAAAAAAATATTAATAAACGTTTCGATGTTTGTCTTTTGTAGTTTACAAAGATGCATGCACTGTAAAACCATGTTTTTGAATTTCAACCACATTTTTAAAGTCCGTCACTCTAAGAACAATTGTTTTCTCTTTTTAAATATGTATTTTTTTAAGTTTAAACAACTTGTTTCAAGTTAAACAAATTTTGGCCAGCGTTATTACAGTGTAATAACAACCCAAAGCGTAAAGGGCCGGTGGTACCCAGGTATAGATTGGGGTGGGATCCACAACCATTTTCATGTTTGTCCTACTTCCTCCCTCCCCCCCCCCCCCATTCGCCTATTATGATCGTTTGGAAAGTAACAAGGGGTGGCTATCCCCACCCTCTTGCGCCGCCCCTTTATGGGATATAATGATCATTCAATTGCATATTTCAGCTTATAGTTACAGAATATATAATTTACTCAAAGTTATGATCTTGAAATCATTTATTATATATATTTTCTTCTCATTCTATTTTAAATGCATTTATATGTATTCGTTTGTTTATAACTGTCAATTTATCATAATCTTTAAAGGGCAGGTTCATTTTGACGAAAAGTTTTTGTTTGTTGCAAATATACCAAAAAATAAAGTTATTCATAATGCTTTGAGGAAAATCCATCAAAGATTTAAAAAGTCATAAGAATGTGTCTGATTTGTGACATCTTCACAAGCAGCAGCGGCCCTTTATGTTGTGTAATATAAGGTGCATAAGTTAAATGTTTGATAGTGTGAAAATAGTCTGTCGTTGATAAACTGAAGGTAGAAAAAAAATCTTCATTTTTTAGAAAATGACATTTCGTTTATTTTTTTATTGACGATACGCCTATATATGGGAAGCTGCTCGCATATGACGTCACATAAAAAACAAAATAAAATCCTATTAACAATTTTTTTCTCAGGGGCAACTTCCCCTTTAAAGGACAAATCCACCCAACAAAAAGTTGATTTGAATAAAAAGAGAAAAATCCAACAAGCATAACACTGAAAATTTCATCAAAATCGGATGTAAAATAAGAAAGTTATGACATTTTAAAGTTTTGCTTAATTTCACAAAACAGTGATATGCACAACTAGGTGAGTCAGTCGATGATGTCCATCACTCACTATTTCTTTTGTTTTATATTGTTTGAATTATACAATATTTCATTTTTTACAGATTAGACAATAAGGACCAACTTGATTGAACCATATAGCATTAAAAAATGCTAATTGCACATGTTCAGGGAGGAATTAATCGTTATTTCACACAACAGGGAGAAAATTTGAATATTTCATATTTCACATAATAAAATACAAAAGAAATAGTGAGTGAGTGATGTCATCAGTCTCCTCATTTGCATACCGACAAGGATGTGAATATAACTGTTTTGTGAAATTAAGCAAAACTTTAAAATGTCATAACTTTCTTATTTAACATCCGATTTTGATGAAATTTTCAGTGTTATGCTTGTTGGATTTTTCTCTTTTTATTCGAATCAAATTTTTGTTGGGGTGGACTTGTCCTTTAACTGTAAATTGCTCTTTGACAAATGCGGTAACGGAGGACAGATTTTCCGCAATGCAATGTTTTTTGTGTTTTTTCCGGGGGCCCTAACTAAGTCTTAGGCCGATAGTTTTCTGTTTTGTCACCACTTTGTTCACTGTTTAATATGATGTTAATAATTATAATGGCCGTAAGTACGCAGCACGAGCAGAAAATGAATGATAAAAATAAAAACGAGAAGCAAGAAACAAAAGGGACAAAAAATGATAATTTGGTGTAACGTCAATGCAATAGTATGCATTTTGCAACTGATCGAGATAAATCGTGTCTTGAAAATATGATAAATGTCGTGTTTCATGTTCGCTTTCAATTTGTCTTTTTTTTTTCTTTCTTTCTTCCTTCCTTCCTTCCTTTATTTCTATTTTATTTTTCTTTCTATCTATCTATCTATCTATCTTTCTTTCTTTCTTTCTTTCTAATGACTTTCTTTCTTTCTAATGTTTTTGTTCCCCTTCATTTGGTTTTGCCATAGAGTACTAGTAATAGCCTATATTACTAAATAACATGTGTATGAACAGGTAGTGTTGTAACATTGTAATTAAGAACTTAAACCCGATTAAAGAAGCATTTCTTTGCATTGAATGATTGTTTGTTGCTTTGTTGGGTTTCCCCCCCCCCCCCCCCTCTGAATTACTGGATGAGTGATTATTGGTTTATTCATCTCTTGATTGCTTCGCTCGTTTAGTTTTATGGAGTAAAAAGAAGAAGAGGGTATAAAGAGACTTTCTGTATAGGCGTACAGAGAGACAATTGGGAAGAGAGAGAGAAAGAACGAGATTGGAGGAGAGAGAGAGGGAGGGGAGAGACGGGGTGAAAGAGGGGGGGGGGTGTTGCACAAATCCAGACAACTCCCCAGTTTGCCCCTTTTTGCCTATTGCTTGTATGGGTGGCCTTTTATCCCTTTTTCTTGCCCCGGGGACCTCGACACGTCTTAACACAGTACGTGTTCGGGCTGCCGCAGTAACCCTTTTTCGTGCTTTTCTTTTTTTTGTGGGGGGCGAACCCCCCCCCCCCCCCCCCCCGATAGTGTCTCCCTTAGTATCGTGCCATGCGTGCAGTGCATGAACTTGCATTTTTTATGAGTATAATAAATCAAACTTGATATTAACATATATGAGGGGTGCATTTCATGAAAGGTCCTGTCTGGCTTTTTATCCAACGTAGTCCTGTTTCATCCTACAATTTCCATGGTAACAGTGCTTCTCAGCCAATCAAAATGAAGGAAAGTTTTTAGATCTGACAACTTATCAGACATAAAATAATGATGAAACGCTTCCCAGGTCTGAACGAGATCGGAGCCTGGGTTTAGCAGACTAGATGCGAGACAGCGCCCACTTCCATCCCAAAACACTCCCACTAAATACACACTCGAATTACACAGGATTTGCAATGGGATTTTCATGTGACGAGTCAATAGGATCAGCTGTGCGATGAGTGCCTATTTTTGGCACGCCGTAAACTATAGCTGATACATATCACGTACATGTAGCATACTTTGTGGATCCAGGCTTACGAAACTACGAATCATTCCCGCGTTTCTCGCTTAAATTTGTGTTATAAAATCACCTTTTCATCAACATGGATGGTACGAAAACTGATGGCAACATGAACAAAAGGCCTCATCCAGACGAAGCTGGTGGCGATTTTGATACCAAGCTGAAAAAAGCGGTGAGCTCTTCATATATTTTGTGCAGTTTTGTGCAGTTTATTCCGATATGTATGGTTTCTGCGTTTCGTTATGTGTGAAATTAGACTGAATTGTTTGTGGAGTATGAAAAAAGGAGATAACTTTAATAGTTTGATGCTCCCCTCTTATATGTTTCTATTTGTATGCAATTAGGGGCCTATGAAAGTATGATAATTTTTCCCCAGAGCCCAGGTACATGTATAACCAGGAAATTAAAATGGTAACTCTTTGCCCTTGGTATAACATGAAATATCATTAGACTATGAATTATGAATGATTGACTTTTTTATGTTTCATATTGTCTCCATTATTATCTTCTTCATTTTCAATTATTCTCATTCTATTTCTTCTCTTCTTCTTCTTCCTCTCTTCCTATTCTTCTTTCTCTTCTTCTACTCCTTCCCCTTCTTCCCCCCCTCCTTCTTACTTTCCTTCAAGTTCTCCTACTTTTTTTATTCTCCATTACATAGTAATTTGTAGGTTATACTATAGTTATATCAGATGGTAGACTGTACTTTATCAGTACAAATAAAAATAATTCCTTTGGAATGGAAAATACTGGTTTGGTAGCCATCTTGCTAAAGTTATAACAGTACAGACATACCCCTTAAACTCTAACCCTCTCCCAGAAGGAATAATAAATATTTGTGTTTGTTTTACAGTACCTTGGCAACAGTAACAGCTACAGGAAGGAAGATGCTGATTCCTGTACGTCCATCATGTTTGGACTCAAGGAGGAGGTTGGCGTCCTGGCCAAAACGCTCAAACTCTTTGAGGTAAAAAACCAATTGGCCATCCAATACATAGGCCTACCCTGCTTAGACCAGAGTAAAATAATGTATCTACACTGTACATGTACATGTAGACCTACATGTATATTTTTTAAGGAATCCATTAAGAGTAAACGTATCTCACCATAGTCATCTAATGCGAGTGTCAAGCGCCTGTTGATTTTGTTAAAATTACATTAATGAGGCAGAATTTTTCTCTGCGTATCTGCGGATTTTTGAAGATTTTATGAATGTCGATCAAATTGTTTCAAGAGGGCTGTCTTCAAATTAAATAATACTTGGTATTTGTATGTACAGATTAAAAAAAAGGTTTGTGGATGGATCTATAGCCAACATGTTGGCTCTCTACCACCATGCTCATTTTTTTACCCATACATTTACCACAGTTATATCTACGACTGTACATACATGTACATGTATGTGATAACCACCTGGGCGCTCTTCACTTCATTGAATCTTAAAGAGATTTAGCATGGTACATGCATCTGTAGGCTGTATGATCTCTCCCAGCTCCCTGGTGGAAGTTAATAATACATGTAATTGACAGGTTTACTATGGTGAATTTGAAGTATAATTTTGTAGTGCTGCACAAAGTATGAAAGTGTGCTGACTGCTGAGTTCAGCTCCAGGATTTCATACCTGGGGGCCGTGTCGTAAAGCTGTTCGTAAGTTAAGAGCGACTTTAAGAATGACTGGTGATCCTTTCTTGTGGTACATGTAAATGGTATTCACCATTAAATGTTCATTGGTGATTACGTTGCGCGTAAGAAAGGTACACCAGTCTTTCTTAAAGTCTGTCTTAACTCACGAACAGCTTCATATAACACACACCGGGAAGGAGGTACAAAGTAGAAAGTGTTTCCGCATGTCTGGCAATATTTTTGGTGAAAAAATTGTGAGAAATTACCAAAGTTGGTTTTGGTGTGTACATGTACATGGCTGAATTTCTTCTCTCTTAGTTGAGTGGAGTAGGTACATACTATAAAGAATATAAATACTTGTTCAGTCTCTGTCTACCACACTTCCTACTTACATTTCTTCACTATTCAGCAACAAAGATCAACATACTGTCTTCGTTAAAGGACAAGTCCACCCCAACAAAAATTTGATTTGAATAAAAAGAGGAAAATCCAACAAGCATAACAACGAAAATTTCATCATAATCGGATGTAAAATAAGAAAGTTATGACATTTTAAAGTTTCGCTTAATTTCACAAAACAGTTATATGCACATCCCGGTTAGTATGCAAATGAGGGAACTGATGACATCACTCACTATTTCTTTTGTATTTTATTATATGAAATATCAAATATTCTAATTTTCTCCCCATTTTCCTGTGAAACAAAGTTTTATTTCTCCCTGAACATGTTTAATTACCATCGCTTAAGATTTTATTGTTCAGTCAAGTTGGTCCTTATATTCAATCTGCAAAAATTGAAATAATGTTTAATTCGAACAATAAAAAACAAAAGAAATAGTGGGTGAAGGACAGTCACATTATCGATTCTCTCGTTTGCATGTGACTAAATTGTGCAAATAACAATTTTTTTTTTAAAGTAAGCGAAGCTTTAAAATGTCATCATAACTTTCTTATTTTACATCCGATTTTGATGAAATTTTCAGCATTGTGCTTGTCTGATTTTTCTCTATTGATTCAAATCAACACTGTTATGAGGTGGACTTGACCTTTAAGCTCCTGCCTATATCATTTGTTAATCTAGAAAACAGACTGGCTTCAATTCTTTTCAATCTCTTGCCCCTCCCCCCCCCCCCCCCAGAATTAGGAACGAAATCCCAACATCTTTCCGAAACATCTCTTCTCTAGACCTCTTCAAAAAACATCTTAAGACACACCTGTATCTATAAGCCATAACTTGTCTTATGCCATTACAGCACTTTGTGTCACCTGGGAAAGGTGCTATCTAATTATTATTATTATTCATCCACTCATAAAAAAAGAAAGGAAGCAATATATTTTTTTTCTCCTGGTATCATTAAAGTATGATTGAAATAGTCATTGATGTACATATGCAATAGTGCATTCACTTCTTTTCAATTTCATTCAAGAGTACCGTACTACATCTCATAGGTCCCCAAAGGGGCAATTTTTCAAGATACTTTGTCATTATTGTTCCTGGTTTTTATTATTTTATTCTATTGTTTTATTTAATGTTTTTTATTCATTCATTATTATTGTTTATTATTATCATTGTCATCATTATTATTATTGCCATTACATGTATCTTAATTAAGTAAATTGTTATTATTTAATTATAATTTTCATTTTGTTTATTTGTTTATGTTGATTGTAGATTTTTGTTTTTAATACACATGTTATTTTTAGTTTTTATGGGGGTGGGAGGGGGTCGAAATCCTGAAGTTGACTTTCCCTGTGTATGTTTTTCGATTCTATTTCTAATTTCTATTTCATGTTTTATGTCTATGTGGAGCGTTGTGGCCCAGTGGATTAGTCTTCGGACTTTGAAACAGAGGGTCGTGGGTTCGAATCCCAGCCATGGCGTAATTTTCTTTGGCAAGAAATTTATCCACATTGTGCCGCACTCGACCCAGGTGAGGTGAATGGGTACCCGGTAGGATTTATTCCTTGAACGCTTTAGCGCCTACTAATATGGCGGTTCAGCTACAGCCGGGGTAATAATATGATACCAAGTATCAAAGCGCAGTTGAGTATATGCACATAGTAACTGCGCTATATAAATGGACATATTATTATTATGGTGAGTGTTTGGTTCAGGAAAATCAAATAAAGACTCAATACATAGACTACTGGCGGTGCAGCACCCAGTAGGTTATAATATTGGATGTGACAGGTTAAAAGTTCCCAGGGTTGCATTTTGGGATTCTGCCAAACTAAGTTTCACATTTCCATCAGATATATCAGTAGCAGGATGTTTTTCAAGCTTACACTCCATGTACAATGACACTATTGGTATTGGGTTCAGAGACGTTGCTTTGCAATCTGATCCCTGTCACGGCATGTAAAGGTACACATGCCAACACGTAGTTTGTTGGCTCACAGAGTAGGTTGGTAGTCTGATGCACGGCATATTATTGATTTTTTTTTTGGAAAATCTATAGAAATCTAAAGTTACAGGCCAACACCTGTTTACGCCTACAAGTATTAAATGGTACATCCTATGGCAGCAGAGTAGGGTAAACGTGCAGATGAATTGATGTATGTAGACATGTATAGGGCCTATACATTTTCAATGGTGGTGGGTTTAATCCCACCGCTGCCACCAGTTGTAGTGTGTAAAAATAAGTCAGTTTATATGAAATGAACCCCACTGCTGCCACCAGTTGTAGTGTGTAAAAATAAGCCAGTTTATATACAGTAAATCCCACTGCTACACCAGCTGTAGTATGTAAATAGGCTATAAACCAATGAAATTCCACCACTGCAACCGTTGTAGGGTGTTTAGATAAACCAGTTTATATCTAGGCCCTACACGTACAATAAGTCCCACCACTGCCACCATTTGTAACGGGTAAAAATAAGTCGTTTAGATCCCACCACTGCCACCATTTGTAGCGGGTAAAAATAAGTCATTTAGATCCCACCACTGCCACCAGTTGTAGTGCGTAAAAAAAGTCAGTTTATAGACTGCCACCAGTTGTAGACTGTAAAAAAATAAGTCAGTTTATAATATACAATAAATCCCACCACTGCCACCATTTGTAGTGTGTAAGTC
This sequence comes from Lytechinus pictus, assembly GCF_037042905.1. Classification (NCBI taxonomy): domain Eukaryota; kingdom Metazoa; phylum Echinodermata; class Echinoidea; order Temnopleuroida; family Toxopneustidae; genus Lytechinus; species Lytechinus pictus. The sequence continues at coordinate 10,686,949 of NC_087263.1, read as the reverse complement.
AGTTTATAATATACAATATATCCCACCACTGCCACCATTTGTAGTGTGTAAGTCAGTTTATAATATACAATATATCCCACCACTGCCACTAGTTGTAGTGTGTAAGTCAGTTTATAATATACAATATATCCCACCACTGCCACCATTTGTAGTGTGTAAGTCAGTTTATAATATACAATATATCCCACCACTGCCACTAGTTGTAGTGTGAAAGTCAGTTTATAATATATACAATATATCCCACCACTGCCACTAGTTGTAGTGTGTAAGTCAGTTTATAATTATATACAATATATCCCACCACTGCCACTTGTTGTAGTGTGTAAGTCAGTTTATAATTATATACAATATATCCCACCACTGCCACTAGTTGTAGTGTGTAAGTCAGTTTATAATATATACAATATATCCCACCACTGCCACTATTTGTAGTGTGTAAGTCAGTTTATAATATATACAATATATTCCACCACTGCCACTAGTTGTAGTGTGTAAAGTCAGTTTGTAATATACAATATATCCCTCCACTGCCACCAGTTGTAGTGTGTAAGTCAGTTTATAACAATATATCCCACCACTGCCACCAGTTGTAGTGTGTAAGTCAGTTTATAATATACAATATATCCCACCACTGCCACCAGTTGTAGTGTGTAAGTCAGTTTATAATATACAATATATCCCACCACTGCCACTAGTTGTAGCGCATAAAAAATAAGTCAGTTTATATACAATATATCTCACCACTGCCACCAGAAGTAGTGTATGGTCTCCCAAAATACCTCAGCCTAGTTAAGGGATCACTATACAATTGTAGTCCACCCATTTGTTTTTCACCTTTCCAATTTTTGGACACCTTTTACTGATATCTTATACCTTGCAAAGTTTAAGACTGTAATGTAAAGATGGCTAATTGTAACTGGAGCTGAAGGAAACCCTTGCCTGCAAAAGATTTCAGGACAGTGTCTGTAACTCCTGCAATCTCTGATCATTTCTCCATTGCAGGAGAGAGGGGTAAACCTCACCCACATTGAGTCTCGGCCATCCAAGAGAATGCCGGGAAGCTATGAGTTCTTGGTGACCAGTGAAGCACCACAGGCGGAACTTGAGGAAACCCTCGACAGCCTCAAGGATAGGGTCACTTACCATCAGATTCTGTCCCGGTCTCATGACACCAAGGATTCAGGTAGGAATAGGTCTTGCAAGGCAGATAGAGATACCATTTCAGATCCTCTGTAGATTATTTGTTTTATTCATTGAATTTATTATATGTTCAATAATATTTCTAACAATACAAGGATAATTTGTTTTTAATCAAAAAAAATAAGCAGGTGTAACATGTACACAGGGATGTGAATTTTTCAAACCAATTTGGGAACACAGGAGACAGTCAAGATGAGCGGGTTGCCAGTGCCTCAAAGTACAGTATCATTTGTGAGGCTAATTCTCCCGTAAGTAGGTTTGAGATGAGATATTACATTACACATTCTTAGGATTTAAACTGTGTACATGTTGCACCTATTTAATTTTCTTGATTAAAGAGAAAAATCTGATAAATACACCCATATAGCTTCAAATGCAATGGCATGAATTTTCGGTTACACTTCGTATTTCCGAAGGTTCGTAATTCCGTAGGTTCGTAAATCCGAACCATGTAAATTGCCTATACCTCGATATTCGTTAATCCGAAAACGAAAAAGGGATTCGTTAATCCGAACATTTGTGGCGTTATTCCAACGGTTCGTTATTCCGAAGGTTTGATAATCCGAAAACAAAATAAGGTTCGTTGTTCCGAAGGTGCTTTAGTCCGAAAACAAAATAAGGTTCGATGTTCCGAACGTTCGTAATTTTGTAACGAACCTTATTTTGTTTTCGGATTAACGAATCTTCGGAATTACGAACCTCAATTCGATTTCGGACTAACGAACCTTCGGAATTACGAACCTTATTTCGTTTTCGTATTAACGATCCTTCGGAATTACGAACCTTCGGAATTACGAAACTTCGGAAATACGAACCTTCGGAATTACGAAGCGTCGGAATTACGAATGTATGCGAGATTTTCAGGCTACAACACTCCCATTATCATTTTGGGCATGTCGTTTCTGAAATCAAATGAATTTTTTGGAGAAATCTTTCTTAAATTCAACAGGTATAGAATGATAGATCAGGCTACCTGCACATTTTACAAACCATCTTTATTTATAGTCAAAGAATTGTAACTGTATTGTCTGGATTTGTTTGCTCGCATTATCAGCGATACTTCAGTTTCATTTACACAAGATAACATCTGCCATTGATAGGCTTTGTATTACATGCTAATCTACAAATCAAGCCAATTCTCTATCTTAATTCGTTCAGAGTTTATTTAAAATATTTGCAGTTTAGAGGTCAGATTTTGTCCATAGATTGGCATCATCGATTTTAGATTTGAAAAAAAATAGATTGCTAGATTATATAGCCTTGCCCTTTATGGCCCGAATGCACAAAGGTAGTTTTGAAAACCATCGGTTGAACTCATGGTTTATGCAGATTCCCTGTATAATATCCCTTTCATAAACCCAATAAAACACAATTATGCGGCTAATAGAAGCATAATTTGGTCGTAAAATCAGAGGAGGACAAGAGTTATCCGCATTATTCTGATGCTGCTATTATCCGCATAATAGCGGCATCGGGACAAGATTTTGAGTTTATGAACGTATTTCCAAATAATGCGGATAATTGCCATGGTGCGGTCACAAGGTCACCCTTTTCCAACACAACCGCATTGGAGGGGGCGTGTCCAGTTGTCATGACGATTATCCGCCTTTTTCAGGACGGGCGCTCATAAAAATAATTTATGGAGTTTGTGAACGCAATTTTTATTGAATTATCCGCATTACTCTTAGGCGGCTAATTGGAGGATATGTTTTATTGGGTTTATGAAAGGGGTATAAATTACGCTTTTTAATTTTTAACACTTATAGTAAAAAAATTTCCAAAGCTGATGCGCACTTTTGTCACAGTGCAGCAAATGACACCTGTGTCATGGTTATCCATACTATTTTAATCACCACTATTTTGAATCAATGAGTCCATTGTTAAAACTGTGGGTAGACTCTTGCATAAAATAGCATACTTACCCATGGCAACAGGCGTCAATTTGGTGCACTGTGACAAAAGCGCGCATCAGCATTGGACATTGTTTAATACAGTATGTGCGGTCAATACAATGTAAGCGTGATTTATAAAGTCTGCATAAACCATTGGTTCAAACACTGGTTTTTCCACCTGTGTGAATTTGGGGCTATACGTCCCTCTTCCATCCCTGTTGTATAATGGAGCTATAAATCAGCTCCATGCCTGTATCATGATTCATAATTCATACTCTAGATGATTGCGGATACAAAACTTTATTATCCCTATTTCAAGTTTCGGTAACCCCCCCCCTTCCCGAGAGGGGAAAAACATAGTACCGTACAACAGTATTCCAATTATAATGACCCTATCCTAAAAATTATATGATTGTGGATATGAAATGAATTTTTGATTTTATTGGGGGAGAAATTGGGGAGAAATTCAAATTTAAATTTAAATTTGAAAATTGTACATGAAAATGTTGTTTTGATTAGTTTTCCTGATGAAAATAAAATTTCTGCATATATTTTTTCTTCTCAAGTAGAGAATAGGCTGAAAATTACAGGAGACCATTGTCTGGAGAACTTTAAATGTTTTTATTCAAAATTCTAGTTTTCTCTCAAACACGTTATCAACAAATGAAATTTCAAGAAACAAAATTCAATAGTCAAGTGAGCTACACTTGTGTAATAAAGTTTGGAATGTTTAGATGATAATCCTGAAAGTTTGTTATCCCATTCCATTAAAGTTTTTTTTAAAGGAGAATGAAACCCTTGAAACCAGCTGAATCCATATCAAAGAGAAAAATCAAAGAAACATATTGTTGAAAGTTTGAGGAAGATTGAATGAATAATAAGAAAGTTATGAGCATTCGAATATTGAGATCACTAGTGCCATGTAGATCCTCCCAACGGCAATGTGACCAAGATCTGTGATATCACACACGTACAACTCCCTCATTACTTTAGTACTTATTCCACTTATATTCTCACTTTTATAGAGTCTCTATCACAAGGTGAGGTGTTCTCTTTATGAGATGACAAGTACAGAGGTTTCACAACATTATATCATTGATGAATCGTTTGTCATATGATTAGAATGAGCAAAAAGAGATGTTTTGGGGTATATTTTCGGTGTCCAAATGGGAGAGTTGTACGTGTGTGACATCACAGATCTTGGTCGCATTGCCAATGGGAGGATCTCCATAGCATTAGTGATCTCGACATTCAAATGCTCATAACTCTTTTATTGCTAGTCCTATTTTACTCAAAGTTTTGTTGATCTTATTCTTTGATTTTTCTGCTTTCACAAAAGCTAACTTGCTCCAAGAGTTTCATTCTCCTTTAACGAACAAGATAAAAAAAACAGATACATACATGTGCACGTATCCCCCACATCATAGTGAATTGGAAGAGTGACAGCACTTCTTGGTCATTTTACATGTACACTATGTACCTAAACTTTAAATAGGATTTTATTAAAAAGGAAGAAATGATTTTTCACTTTCTTTTTTATTTTCATTTCGCAAGAGGAAGGTCAAGCTACCAAATACTTTTATAGGACCTATTTTGACCCTTGCTGCCTTATTACCTGACCCAAAGTATCATATTCTAGTCTAGTCTTGGATTCATACACAATTACTTTCCCCATTTGTTCTGCTCAGATCACTTCTTTCCTTTTTATAAAATGAAGCGTTAGGGCCTACAAGTCTTCCTGAAGCAACTACAGCCACAAACCTGCTTCAGGATTTGGCCTTGCCAAGTAGGGATTGAATATGAGTGCAATCCGCTAACAAATTAAAAGATTACCATGACGCTTTATATATATATATATATATTTTTTGCTTTCAAAGTAATTTCTTAAAGGGCCCTGTGTTGCATCTAACTCGAAATAGAATTAACGTTCGTTGTGCTTCGCATGTAATAGATAGTAAAACTAATGCATTTTTAAAAATGATTTTAGATGTCGTGCAAGATTTCACTCTAGCATGTTTTATAGTAGAATATATGTGTTCAATACTGCACCCATATGTTCTGTATTATGTTTCTTTCATGTTTCTTTTGCTTTTTAGTTAACTCTTGTTTTAACGTATTCTCACATTCTTGGTTTTGATGTTTACAGTGTATGTTAACCTTCCATTCAACAATTGCTTGAGTCTGGATTGCCACCCATTCCTTTTCCCTCCTACTCCAACCCCTGCCCCCTTTCCCCTGGCCCATCACCCCAACTCCCTTTACTTACCCCCTCCAATCTCAATCTGTGATGGCCTCTTTCTTTTATGTATCTACTTGAAGTATGTACAGTATGTGTAGTCAATGTTTGGATGCATCCCCCACTCCTGCCACACCCCCCCCCCCACCTCATTTGTTCCCCTGCCATCTCTCTTTACCCTCCTTGTCCCCTTCATCTTTATCCCCCCCCCCCCCACCAGCCGTTTACTCAATCCATAATACTGAATACGCTCCTCTTCGCTCTATCTCTTGCATTTACAACAACTGGAAAAGAAGGAATCAATGATACACACTAATTCCACAACATTTTTGACAGGGACATGGATAGATCTATCGCCTCCAGGTGGTGGAAGTTACATGTACATGTGAGTGTCTGCGTCGGGTTTCTGAGGCTTCTTTGTGGCCCAGGTCAGGAAAATTCTGAACCGAAGCCCATGGCAGACATACATGTATTCTACCATCCCAAAAAGACAGTTATCCCCATCAAAACATTATGGAACTTCAAATACATTGTACAAACTTATAGCAATTTTAAATTGATTGACTCATAATTTTCCAGTTGTTGAACTCGTCGGAATGAATCTTCATTCCATTTTCTTGCATGTACTTACAGTAATATCAATTTGCCTTTCCTCCCCGGGGGGGGGGGGGGGCACTTCCATTGACGAGTGGATACCATGCGAGACCATGGGGTCTCGAAAAGCACCCTAAACACTTTTTTTTCCATATTCTGAAAATGCACCCCTTAACAAGTATTGGCGTGTGAAACCCTACCCTTAACAAGTATTAGAAGCAAAACGATACTCTTGACAAGTATTCCCTGAAATGAACCCCTTAACAAGTACTGCGATATTTCATTGTTATGTCACGGGTCCGGCGGTCGTCGCGGTTTTACCTTTACACACCATTTGGTTTAGTACGGCCCCACCTTCCACACCTCGCGCAAATCGGACTCTAAACACGTAGTGTTGGGGCAAAAAGGATATCCTTTATAAAACATTTAATTTTGTTTTATCATCCCCGCAAATTTGACCCTAAGCACGTACTACGTGTTTAAGAAATAGATACCCTTTTTTCATTATTTGTGTGTTTTTGACACCCTTATCACGTTACGTATGTAACGTGACCTATCTTGAAAAAGACATCCTTTTTACGTGTTTTTTTGGTCGCGCATGGTATCCACTCATCAATGTAAGTGGCCCGCCGGGCTTTCCTCACACCCGTATTCCTTTTGTTGTTTGATTATCAAGTTAACTTGTAAAAAAATTGATTCATATTTTGTTTAATTGTTTTCCCATATCATTGCTCACCCACCCAAACATCCAAAATGTCCATTGTATCGCACCAATTGCTTCGCCTCGCATGATGTGAATATATGTGAACACCGTGCGCCATTCCATGTGCATTGGTGGATTCATGCATCACATCTATAGAGAGTAAGTTTTTTTCCAACATGATTAAAAAGTAGCCTAAAGTCAAAACTGTTATTCAAAGAAAGTGCATGCACCCCCCCCCCCCACTTTCCAACATCTGGTCAGGGTATTTTCTGTTTCTGGACCAGAGCCACATAAATTTCAGAGGGAGGGGGCACATTTCTGGGACACGCCCTTCACTTCTTTTAATGGTTTGTTCCCCCCCAAAAAAAAAATGAATAAATGAATGAATTCATAAAAAATAATAATTTAAAATAATGATAATCGTAACGATTATGATGGTCGATAATTGATGAAAAATAAATAAAGAAAAAATTAATGAAATTAAGATATATAAAGATTCTTTTTGACTTTCTGTTGGATTTTCAACATGTTTGTTAAATGTAAATGGTTCAGAAACTTACTAACCACAGGCAGTATTTTGGAATTTTAGTTTGGTATTTTTCTAGAAATACATGTGTGGGAATATTTTACTTTTTTTCACTGGAATGCAACAATATTTTAGCTCCAATCAATTTCATGAACTTTGAATCATAACTACATTGTTTTACACATGTATACCAACATTGCATGTACATGTAATTCCATTTGAATGTGTATTAGAGCCTTTAGAGTCTTGCTTTAGAAGTACTTGTATCAAGAGTTGTTTCTGCACCCTTGCACAATTAGAATAAAGATACCAGTAGATCTTCTTCACAAATTCTAGTACTAAAGTTAATCCTAATATGTATGCCTTATGTGCATTTGTGTTAGAATACATTCATGTATAGGTAAATAAAAATGTGAACAGCCACCCCAAAACCAACAATAAGCCATCAGGAAAGGTTTTCTGTAAAAAAACAGTATCTTTTTTAAGAAACAATTAGAAAATAAACTTACATGAATTTTAAAGAGTAATTCTCCAAACTGTCAAATTTGAGATTGTAAAGTTGAAAAAAAACATTGGGGACTTCTCAATTTTTTTCACTGAGAATGCGCGGTGTGTACATCTCATGCTTGAGCGAACCCCAAACGTCAAACCTGGTTTTCTCCGTATATTTTGAAGCTCAAGATCGCAGAATATTCTTCTGCATTCACTCAAGTACTTGGGGTTGTTGTTTATCGATTTTGAAAAGTTTCCATTTTAAAGCTTAGGATCTGCTTTTTCAAGCTCAATGAAAATCTAATAAGGTGATTTGTTGGTTTTGGTGTAGTGGGTTACAGTGTACAAATGTTATACATGTATTTAAAAACACAATAGAGTTAAGTGTTTTGCTTTTTAATTAATTAGATTTAATAACAACACTGCACATCAATACAAAGGCGCAGTGGCTGACCGTGACCCGGAGGAGACAAAGCATTGGAGGGGCACTGTATTGTTTGTGAACAACGCTGTGCCCCTCCAATGCTTTGTCTCCTCCGGGTCACGGTCCGCCACTGCAAAGGCATGCACGTACGGTATGTGAATTATACTGTGCATTAATACAAATCAGCAAAGTGCAAGATAATGCTTTGTTTGCGAACACATTGTATGTGTTATGCTGTTTATGTATCTGGAAATGTATGTGGAAAATCTTTATGTAGGTTGGAATTAAATTGTCAATACCACATTATCAAATCATTGTTTTTTGTTTTTTTAGTTCCATGGTTTCCCAGGAAGATCAAAGATTTGGATGAGTTTGCCAATCATATCTTGAATGCTGGAGGAGACTTGGAATCGGATCATCCAGTGAGTAGTATTCAATTTAATTCTTCATTCATTCAAATTCAAATAGGTTAAAAAACATATGTACCCTGTAAACTGCAATCTATCAGAAATTCATAAATAATACAGAGTAAAACATATTAATTATAGATAAACCAAGCATTAATTGCCTTGATTAATTATTATCATTGAATGAAAAAGAACTTGAGAAGAAAAGCACAGAGGCCTTGTGAGAATAAGTTCTCAAGAGAAATTATAATATATATTACACAGGCATATCTAGATCATTATAGTTACATAGAATGATACATCCAAAGCATATAAAAGAGGAAGAATGAATAATTAGTACTTAGACAAGAGGGACCTTTTAAGACATCTTTTGAATAAATGTTGATTTGTGTGCGAACGTGTGTTCCGTGGTATGGAATTCCAAACAGTGGGAAAACTAAAGCGGAAAGATATTTTCGTGACGGTTGAGGAAACTTTAAATAAATGAATGATAGTATATAAATATTACAGTAATATGCTGGTCATGGTAGACCAAGGTGGGTGCAATCCATATGCACTTCCCTCTATATTTTGAGAATCAATATTATCAATATGTTTAGGAGAGCTTAATAATCTTGGAGCATTTTGATTATTGTCACTCCCAGGAGGGGGAGGGGACATTACGTCAGCCATCAATACCATGAAAATTAAATGACTGTCGTTGATAAAAGTTAAAATGATCACACATTTATAAATTATAGCTGAAAGTACATTTTGTATTGACTTTGTTTATGAAATCACATTTTTAGCCCTTCGGGGTCTGACATGTATATTGTTGATTGATTTCCTAACAGCTTATCTGGGTATCGCAAATTTGGTGATAAAAAAATGGCTGAGACTTGAAAGTTAAAAGTCAGCAAGTGACGTGGTCATAAGTATTAGGGTTGAGAAGATGGACAAGTTACATGTATGTGGAAAATTATAGACAAATAAAATCATTTTTTTTTCACTTTCCAGGGCTTTACTGATCCAGTGTACAGAGAACGCAGAAAGTATTTCGCTGACATTGCTTACAAGTACCGTTAGTAAGTAGAGGTTTAAAGCACATTTTACATGTACTGTATGTATACAAGTACATTGACAAAGTACAGTGACAAAGATCTGTTAATATGTTGATTGGCAGTATAGTAGTAAGAATATTGACAATAATATACAGATGATAGGAGTGTTTCGAGGGTCATGGTTGCCATCATCATCAATGCCAGTCATATCAGTTTCATCATCATCATTTTTAGTCCGGTCTGTTAGCGTAAAAAATAGTAAGTCTAGACGTTTATCGCGCATTGTATATGTACATGTAGGAGTCATTATTTAGTGAAATAGCTATGTTTATATGTTGATTGGCAGTACAGTAGTAATAATATTGACAATATACAGATGATAGGAGTGTAACAAGGATCATGGCTACCATCGATCATCAATGCCAGTCATATCAATATAATCTTTTCACCATGTGTCATCACCACTGTCATCATCATCCTCACTGTCATTGTCACATTCATCAGTATCATCAATGTCATATTCATCAGTATCATCACCATCATCATTGTCATATTCATCATCATCATTGTCATATTTATCATTATCATCACCATCCTCATTGTCTTATCATCATACCTGAGGCTGAGTTGGAATTATTTCCTCATGTTGACATGTTTTCATCATCTTTTGTTTTGTTCTGTGTATATACGTTGTATCTACTTGTGTGTAGACCAGTAAAAGAAGAATTTCCTTTTTGGACAATAAAGTTATTCAATTCAATTCAATTGAATTTTCATCATCATCATCATCATCACCACCATCATCATCCTCCCCATCCTCCCCATCATCCCCATCATCATTATCATCATCATTCTCATCATCATTATCACCATTATCATCATCATCATCATTATCATCATCATCATCTGCAATAATCTCAATACTGTATGCAGCTCCCTGTTTATGGTTCACTGGCAGATTCTATAATTGGAAAGAAGTAGTATTCAATACTCATCCAAGATAAAAAGACGTGTAGTCTTTTTTGCAAAGCTTTTCTTTTGTTCTAACTGCCGTATTCACCCAACATCTCTTCCCAGCGGCAACCCCATTCCCCGAGTGACCTACACGGACGTTGAGATCAAGACCTGGAACACCATCTTCGCACAGCTGACGAACCTCTTCAAGACCCATGCCTGCCAGGAGTTCAACTATGTCTTCCCACTGCTCATGGAGAACTGCGGCTATCAACACAATAATATCCCGCAGCTGGAAGATGTCTCCAATTTTCTCAAGGGTAAGACCTTATGGTATATTGTCTTCTACGTTACTGTGGCCCTTTTTCACAAAAGTTTTCCATTAGCATATGATTGATAAATCAATAGTATATCCAATCTTGTTTGTGTTGTTTGAGTCTCTCTACTGCTTTGAGTCTCTCTACTGCTTCTGCTCATCGTCTCTACTCGCCGACTCAAGCCAGCATCTCCTCATCCATCCTACTACTCAAGCTGTTTCAACTCATCAATCTCTTCTGGTTTACAGTCCTTTTCAGGACAACATTCAAGAAAGATTACTCTACTCTAAAATTTCTACTTTCTTGCCTATCCATTTCTTTTTCTTCGTCTATCCACTGTTTCTATAATACTCCACATGGTGTACCGTAAACCACATAAGCGAATCTGTTTTGTGTCTTTAGACTGTCCTGGAATCACCCTGCATCCTGCATAAGGTCTTCTGTCATCCAGGGACTTCCTAGTTGATCCGGCCTTGTCTTCCATGTTACCGTGGCACATTTTCACAAAACCTTTTATCAATGACAATCATCAAACTTCAAGCAATTGGGTGCCATTTTTCCATTAGCATATATGGTTCATTAAACCAAAATGTATTCAACCTTTTGTTTCTTCAGATTGTACTGGATTCATCCTGCACCCTGTAGTAAATCTACTGCCTTCTAGAGACTTCCTAGCTGGTCTGGCCTTGTTTTATCATCCACAGTAATGTGGTCCTCCTTCATGAATGGTATACTATTACCAATGACCAACATTGAATTTCTTGAGAGCGACCTGCTCTCAACTAATTAGATGCCAATGTTTCAGGAGCATAATGATTGATAAAAAAGGTGTATTCAATCTTTCTGTTTCTGTAGATTTCACTGGATTCACCCCGCATCCTGTAGCAGATCTTCTGTCCTCCAGAGACTTCCTAGCGGTTCTAGCCTTCTCTGTTGTCCTCAGTACTAAAGGTCTGATCGTGATTGGTATTACCAATCACAAATATTGAATTTCATGAGAGTGACCTGCTCCCAACCAATTAGATGCCAATGTTTCAATGGCATATGATTAATAAAAACAAAACAAACTCTATTAAATCTTTTAATTTTTCTAAGACTGTACTGGATTTACCCTACGCCCTGTAGCAGATCTTCTGTCCTCCAGAGACTTCCTACATTGTAGCTGGTCTGACCGGTGTTTCTCCCTGAGTACTGTGGGTCTTTATCGTGAAAATTGTCATATAACCTATAATTTATAAACCAAAGTGTATTCTTTTGTTTTCTTTAGACTGTACGGGATTCACCTTGCGCCCTGTAGCAGGTCTTCTGTCCTCCAGAGACTTCCTCGCTGGTCTGGCTTTCCGTGTTTTCCACAGCACCCAGTATATCAGGCATCCTAGCAAGCCTATGTACACCCCAGAACCGTAAGTATTGTGACCATATTTAATGAAAGACGTTTTTGATGTGTGTTTCACAATATATCCTTGCAAGTTGCGTCACTCTGTTTTGTGATATCTATCATTTGTGTCAGTCCAGACAGATTGGCTAACCACAGTGTACTCAACACAATGGCTTAGTCACATTGGCCCAAATTCACAAAAGGTGGTTTGAAAAACATCGGTTGAACCCATGGTTTATGCAGATTTCCTGTATAACTTACGCTTTTTTACTGCATATATTAGAAAAATTTCCAATGCTGACGCGCGCTTTTGTCACAGTGCGCCAAATTTTTGCCTGTTGCCGTGGTATGCTACTTTATTCATGAGTCCACTGTTACAACAGACATATTAATCCGAAACGGTTGACTCATGAATTAAAAAAAAGTATTTAAGCATGGCAACAGGCGTAAATTTGGCGCACTGTGACAAAAACACGGTTCAGCATTGGACATTTTTTTAGTGTACGCAGTAAATAAGCGTAATAAATAAGCGTAATTTATAGGCCTACAGGAAATCTGCATAAACCATGGGTTCAACCGATGGTTTTCAAAGCCACATTTGTGAATATGAACCACCGTTTCCCACTTTAAGTGATTGAAAAGTTTGTTTTGGCACTTTGGTTTTCCTGGGGCTTCACTTATAGTTCTACTGAGAAACCTGTAGTCTTTCATGTGGCATTAACCTACTGGTATATGTTTTGATCAACTGATAATGATAATAATATGCAAGATTTATATAGTCTTTAATACTCATCATTTAAAGTTTCTAAGTGCTGCATACTATTACCTCAGCTTTAACATGGCTATCCCAATCAGGTGCTTGAGCATTCCTTCCTATTAGGTACCAATTTACTACACCTGGATGGAGAATGGCAAATGTAGATGAATATCTTGCCAAAGGTCACGAGTCCCATGATATGGGATTCGAACCATAGACCTTGTGGTTCAAAGTCTGGGCCCGTATACCATAAATGGGATAAGCATGCTTATGTCAAAAATTTAAGCATTTTGTCTTATTTTCTGTCTAAGACAAAATTCTTAGCCAATACGCGTATTCCTTAAAGAATTGGCTAAGAATTTTGTCTTAGAATTTGGCTAAGAATTTTTGCGCGACTAAGACAGATAGGATGAATGGCTAAGCAACGTTTCTTAAAAGTGCAGAGTCTGTATTCCATAAATTCAACATGGCTAAGAATTTTGCCCTAACTTTAAGACAGTTGTGAGCTGTCTTAATTGTTTTAGTTTCAAGGCAATTTCGGCCCACGCCTTTTCTTTATCCTGAAACGTGATACGTGAATTAAGCTTGGGTCTCAATATCTCTTCCCTTTCTCTTATTTCTGCTATAAGCGTAATTTTCTCTCCTTCAGTGAAATTGGCCTTCCTTTTTTCTCAGCATCCATCTTGATATCTGTTATGATGCGATTTTTGCTTTAACACTTAAAACGGATAGACTTTTTACCGCGGAGCAGCTGTTACGTTCGCGACAAAAGTTGCGTGACGTTGCAATTTTCTCATGACTTCATAGAATTTGAGACTTTGGCTTAGCCATATCGTCTGACTTGAGACAAATGTCTTAAAGTTTATAGAATATCGTTAGGGAAGATTTCTTAGACAAGCAAAATGCTAAGACAAATTGCTCAAACTTAAGCCAAAAGCTTATCCCGTTTATGGAATACGGGCCTAGGAGACTTATCCACCGAGCCACGACACCTCTACAAATGATTGTGTACGAAAAGATGATTTAACCTGATAACATCACTGATTTAGTTTTGAATAAACTTTTTCTCTTGTTTTTTTAGAGATGTCTGCCATGAGCTTCTTGGACATGTGCCTCTCTTTGCTGATCCTAAGTTTGCCCAGTTCTCACAGGTAAATGTGTCAATGGCATTGATGAACTCGTTTGGGCCCCTTCCTCCCCCCCCCCCCCTTCCCATGAGCTGCATGACTTTAGCAGCGAACACCCTTTCTGGAAATAAAATGAGAACTATAAATTTGGTGCTGAATATTTTGAATCAGATTGTTGTGTATGAAACTTGTAGAATGCTTTATGGAAATTCTAATCATACCAAATTCACTTTGAATATTATTAGTATCCTCAAGTGCACAAAACCATCTTACGAACCATTTCGTCTGTCATAAAAAAAAGACCTGTTATTGAGTTATCTAGTCAGTGGCAAGAATTATGTGTGTTCTTTTGCACTGGTAATTGGACAAGCTTTCCATTGATTCAACATCTTTGATAATCTGACTAGAAAACCCCATACAATAATGAAAGTTCAACTTTACCAGGCCCCATTGTCCTAGTTGATAAAAGCTTTTCATTGACAAGGGCTACATGAGTCATAGCCCCAAACAATGGAACTGAACCTATTTAGTATAATGGAACTGAACCTGGGTATTTATCAAAAGGGGGGGGGGGGGGTGGGTATTGATTTTTCCTCTCTCCTTACAATTGACTTCTAATGTATTCATGGTTATGTCATGAGGATGTATTGATTTTTAGTAGGATTTTTTTTTCTGGCAGAATGAAAAGAAACCATGTCTTTTTCTAGTGTGCATGTGTAAGGAAGAAAGAGTTTCAAGAAATTTAGAAGTCATGAATTATCCAATGAGTGTTCTATAGTTTATTATTGCCTGAGAGTGTTCCAACAGGCAAGACTTTGATTATTTATTTATTGTAATGATCCCCATTTGAGCGTTTCTAGAAAAGTTTTGAAAATGATTTTCACCAACATATTCTTGTGTGTTTTTCGGCTCAGAACAAACTAGTCAGTGAAGTGTACTGACAAAAATTTGCACCAAACACTCACCGGCCTGTTGGTGTATTAAATTAGGTGAAGAGTTTCGACAAATTTAGAAGTTATGAATTATCCAATGAGTGTTCTATAGTTTATTAATGCCTGAGAGTGTCCCAAAGGCAAGTCTTTGATTATTCATATCTTGAAATGATCCCCATTTGAGCGTTTCTTGAAAAGTTTTGAAAATGATTTTCACAAACATATTTTTTGTGTTTTTTGGCTCAGAACAAACTAGTCAGTCAAGTGTACTGACAAAACTTGTCACCAAACACTCACCGGCCTGTTGGTGTAAGTGGAGATGATCCGATTTTAAATATGTGTCTACTATTCCATTTGGCTAATTATTTAACCCTAACTTGCCGGGGGCGGAGGGGGGGGGCTTTTCAGCCCCCGGACTTTAAGCTTGCAAAATAGCCCAGGTAAGTTAAGGTTAAGGACCAGTTTGGCCCCACATTTTTTTAATAACAAATAGTGGAAGGTATACATTTGCAGAAAGAAATATGAGATGTTTTCTTGACATTTTTTTTTTTAAATCTTATAGGAGATTGGCCTTCTGTCCCTCGGAGCTCCGGATGAATACATTCAGAAACTTGCCACAGTAAGTTTGTTTTTTAAATCTTTTCATCATATAACTATTTTTATTCAACATTAAACCAAAGATCTACCCTGACACCAAGTTGGCTTTAATACGACCAAAAAAAAAGAAGGAAACAGATTAATAAAGTGTTAGGAAAAACCTACAAAAGAATAATGCAAGAGTTCGGGTCACCATAGAAATACAACATACATATAGCACTGAAGGAGGCGCGTTGCATATTTGTCGAGCAGTATATACAAGTCTATAAGTAGTGCATGGACAATGCAAATTATGTTACTTTGCACTGTGAAAAGTACTCGCAGGGTGATGAATTTTGGATGTTCATAGTTGGTTTTTTTTGCGTCACATGCAATCATTAAATAAAATTATAACAAATTCCTTAAGTTAAAGGACAAGTCCATCCCAACAAAAAGTTGATTTGAATAAAAAGAGAAAAATCCAACAAGCATAACACTGAAAATTTCATCAAAATCGGATGGAAACTAAGAAAGTTATGTCATTTTGAAATTTTGCTTAATTTCACAAAACAGTGATATGCACATCCTGGTTGTTATGCAAATGAGGAGACTGATGGTGACATCATCTACTTACTATTTCATTTTTATTTCATTAAATGAAATAAGAAATATTCTAATATTCTCCTCACTATCATGTGAAAGGAGTTTTATTTCGGCCTGGATATGTGGAATTACTATTGTTTAAACATTTTGTGGCTCAGTGAAGTTAGTCATTTTCGTCAAATTTGTAAAAATTGAAATATTGTATAAATCAAACAATCAAAAAACAAAAGAAATAGTGAGTGAGGGACATCATCGACTGTCTCATTTGTATGTCACTGAGTGATGCATATAAACATTTTGTGAAAAATAAGCAAAATTTCAAAATGTCATAATTAACTTTCTTATTTTACATCCGATTTGGATGGCATTTTCAGGTTCATGCTTGTTGGATTTTTCTCCATTGGTTCAGATCAAATTTTTTCTGGGGTGGACTTGACCTTTAAAGCTTAAATGAGGATTATTTTGTTTTATCTTGTTTTTCTTCAATTCTGTAACACTTAATGATACATGTACACTCTTCACTATATGAATTAATTATGGTATCAATTTGTTTGTATTAATACAGTGTTATTGGTTCACCGTTGAGTTCGGACTGTGCAGACAGAATGGTCAAGTCAAAGCTTATGGAGCGGGATTACTCTCTTCATTTGGAGAATTGAAGGTATGTCATGTATGAACAAATGGATTAATGGATAGGGAAGTTGCATTTTATGTGAGAAAATGATTCAATAAATGATGAACAAATTTACATGTACACCACAACTATGTTTGACCTATTTGGTGGTATTTTGATAGCCATGGTTTGAGGGCCATTTGTCAACTCATTCACCAATTAACATTAATCTTATCCTGTGGCAAAAGGTTGTCACAAAATTAACTGAGTCATGAAATCGGAAGAATTGGAAATACAAAAATATGAAATTTAATTAATTAATTGATACATTATGATTGCAATGAATATGGAATGAATATTATTTAGCCCAGCATTCTATAAAAGTGTGGTTTAGAATTCTAGTTTAGACTAGGGTTAAACCAAGAATACTGCCCAGAATACCGCACATTATCTTTCCAAAGAAACCTTTATTAGCAGTAAGTATATGTAGTACTTCATTACAGTTTAAAAAAATACACTATTAACATGTAGGTGATATTTAGTAATACATATTGTTGATAGCAGTTTGCAGTGATAGTGCCCTCTTTGTTCTGAATTGTATAGGCTGTCCTATTTTAAAGTGCTCTCATTTGCCATGTAATACAACATTTGGCAGAAAAGGTAATTGAGGATGGGTAGATGGGTTGTGGGGATAATGTACATGTTTGTGGAAGGGTCCTTACTCCAACTGCTTTAGTTCTAATGATAAATTTCTTTAAAGCTAAATGAAAGTAGTTGCAGTAAAACACTGATTTCATGAGAAAGTCTGTAAAACCAAGATTAAGTATTACTATATCATCGTGGACCTAGATCTGGTACAGTTACATAAACTGAACTTTGTGAAATCATTAAATCTAAGCTGAAAAACGATCACACTGAAGATCCCCAACACATATAGGCACACGTGGGACAGTGTATATTATTATTGCTGGAATAGAGACTCGACGGAAGTGCCCGAATCCGCGCTTCTTTTGCTTATTTCTTAGCAATTACACAATTTCTTCCAGAATCCTTTGGCACATATTTTTGGGTGGTCATTATATTGGATTCTGTAAAAATTCATTTTGAGATTGTTACCACAACTGGCATTTATCTTTAAGAAATTAAATATTTTTAGCCAATTAAATTGAAACACAGATATACAGTACAAGCACATGTTCATCAGTGAGGGGGAAAAATGAAGGCCCCAAAAAGAAGGGGGGAAAGGAAAGTGCATGGGCACAAATTGCGATTTTTCGCTATAATATCCCAAATATTCTTGGAGTTTTAAAAAGAGGCCCCTTCAAATTATTATTCAATACAAGTTATAATTAGGAACAGAATCAGAAAAATTGTTCCCAATTTAAAAAATCCATGTACTTTCACTCAACCATATGATCCATAATTTTTTTTACAATTCCTTTTCAGTGTTGCATATCTTGCGTTTACTTTCCATTCAGCCATTCATTTCATTTCATCTTGTATTTTTTTTGTTCAGTATTGTTTGAGTGACGAGCCTGAGGTTCGACCTTTTGACCCCGAGAAGACCTCGGTCACCGATTATCCCGTTTGTAAGTTCCAGCCCATATACTACCTGGCGGAGAGTTTTGAAGATGCGAAGGAAAAACTCAGGTAAAGCTAATGAAATGATCCCTTCCAACTTTATAAATTTGATAGAATTTCACCTTCTAACAAAGAATAGAAAATGGAGTAATAATAAAGAAAATGATAGTCATACTTACAAAAAGTTTGATTATTCTCCTGGTAGCTTGAAATTGAGGAAATGGGTAATTTAAACCATGTTTATTTACCATTAACATTGAATATATGTTATGTTTGAGAGATTAATCCATTGTCATGGCAACTTCCATTATTATGGCATACACTACTACTTGTGAAAGTTCCATGCTTTAGTCATAATTTGCACAATTGTTCTGGTTATCCGCTCTACTATCTTCTGTGACTACGAAAGTTTGCCTGTACATCAAAGAATTTCATTCAAAATATTCTGTTCATTGTATGGAAATCATTATTCGATCAAGACGTCCCACATTACATTCCAGAATTACTCAAACTTAAAACCCAATCACACTGTCGAAGCCTGCAAAGTTCCACAGATAAATTATTGTTCCAGATCCCATTTCACACAAAAAAGTCACACTTGGTGATCGTGCATTTGCACTTGCTGCCCCCAAACTTTGGAATAGCCTGCCAATTGACATAAGAAGCTCTCCATCATTGATTCTCTTCAAAGCAAAATTCAAAACATATCTCTTTAGTTAATAAGTAAAAAGAGCTCTGGACAAGCGCAGCTAAACATATCCATATAAAAGCTGCACTATACGAATTAATGTTTATATTATTATCATTTGTAATATAGAACCTGGG
Organism: Lytechinus pictus; assembly: GCF_037042905.1. NCBI lineage: Eukaryota > Metazoa > Echinodermata > Echinoidea > Temnopleuroida > Toxopneustidae > Lytechinus > Lytechinus pictus. The sequence continues at coordinate 10,667,772 of NC_087263.1, read as the reverse complement.
CGAAGAAGATTGAACGGCCTTTCAGCGTTCGCTACAACGCCTACACCCAGTCTGTGGAGGTGCTTGATCAGAAAGAATCCCTCAAAGATATGATCACCGGCATTAAAGGTAACTGTAAGAAATATTTATATCATATTGGATGGCTCAAATGGAATACCAGCAATATTCCAAGAGTTTGGGCAAATATTCCACGAATCGCAGATGGGTGGAATATTGGCCCTAACGAGTGGAATAATATCTGGTACTCCATGACAAAAGTCATCCAAAATAATTATCATCAATCCCATTCACCCCCAAAAAAGAGGGAGAAATCTGACTGAAAAAGTCATATCACTTGCCACATCGTAAGATAAAATTTGGTCATTGACACGCGGCATACAATGTACATGTACATGTAGTTCATAGTGATGTCATTGAGTGTCATTGTGCTCTATGCTGTGCATCGCATTGCTTTCATTGCATTTCATCACATTGCTTTCATTTCATGTCTATTGCGCATGCACACTAGACTGTTGAATACGGTCTCATATTCAACAAGAAGTTTTGTACAGGAGCCTATGGGATATTCATCGGATTTTCGTCCTTTTGGGGATATGCTCTGGTATTGAACGGGCAATTGATGCAGATCAAAATACGCGTTATTTCATGTATTGCTAAAAGACTATATAAATGATAATATTGAATATTAATAACAATAATAGCTTCAATTATTTAGCACTTTTTGCCTGAGGATACAAAGCGCTGCTATTATTTACATTTACTCGGGCTTTAGCTCGAGCTACCAGTTTTTCAACGGTGCTCAGTGCATTCCAAGAATTCAACTCGCTTCACGTCATTGAATAGACTCTTTTAACTTGCACACTCATATAATATTTGGAACGATCGCACTCATCAACATTGATTATTAGTATACTATGGATCTACATGCATTTGTCTATCTATCTATCTATCTGTCTGTCTGTTATATCTATCTATATACATCTATCTATCTATCTTTTTTTTCTATCTATCTATCTATCTGTCTGTCTGTCGGTCTGTCTGCCTGTCTATCTATATCTATCAAACTATCTATCTATCCATCTATCTATCTATTATTTTACTATTTTTCTATTTGTTAAACTACCTGTCTATCTATTAATATTATTACATATACATCTCCTTCCATCTGTCTTTTTATCTGTATTTTCTACAATTGTACAAATCTATCAATCTATCTATTATTGTTCTATGTGTGAATCAACAGGAATTTTACTTCAATAGTTCAAATTATGTGTTTTTATTATCAGGTGAACTGAGCATCCTGAATGAGGCTTTGGACAAGATCAATTAGAGGAGGGGTGAGCAAGATATCCTTTTCAGAGGGACCAAATTTTGTATATTCCTACATCTAATACAAGCACAAATTGTAATATGACACAAAATGTATATTTTGTTTTATCTTAAAAAAATTTGTAATAAATAGGTTTTTTTTCACAAGAACAACTTTTGCATTCCCATCAAGATATCCATTGATTTTATGTTGTGAAAAGTTTATGTTTGTCCTCAATCATTCCTTTTTTATGTTTTGGCCTGAAATAGTAATGTAATGCCTCGATCAGTCAATACGACTGGTGGAGGTTAGGTTTTAACATTCATTATTTCAACATTCATTGGTTTTGTTACGAAAGATAATGCTATCAGTGGTATCAGGTGGATGAGTATGATTCATTTTTTTAGTAGAATAACAAATTAGGTAGTAATGTTCAAATGTCCTCATATTTAATCTCGTTTCGATTAAATTTTTATATGTATTTTGTTGAAGTGAGTGAGGTAAGATTGTACATTAAGTTCATTCTATACAACTTCCTTTTTTTACTAATTCAGTTTATATTCATATATTTTTTGAAAAAAACCCTGATGAAATTGGTTGAATAGGCTGAAATTCAAGTCTACATGAATATATACTGTCATAAAAATGGGAATATGGAGTATTCAAATGCTTATTATTGTAAAAAAAGGAAAAGAAAAATGTATGTTATCAAAATAATCATTATACAGACTATATATTTCCCCATATATATATACTCTACAGTGTGCTTCAATATTACCTTTTTTGTTTTGTTTTGCCATATGTACAGTGTATACATATTTCTCTATCTCCTATTTTGAAAATTTTCTTTAAAAGAGTTTTGAATCAATTGTGAAACTTACAAAATGCAAGTTAATCGAGAAATATCTTGAGCTGTGCATGCATTTCAAATTATGTTGCAGTACATTCTATTGAGATCTATGTAGAATAGTAAGAATCGTGAAATTAACTCTCACAGAATCGATGGATTTACTTTCTCAAACCAGGATTGGCGAATTCTTAGGGAATTTAGGTATTTCCCCCCAGGGTGGGGGATACTGGGAAAGAAACGTGTAGAGGTTGGGAAGTATGTTAGATGTACAGGGAAATGCTGGAATATGCTTGAGAAACACCCAAGGCCGTATTCTAAAAAAAATTAAAGAAAAATAATTTTGTATCTTCAGAGTCACAATACAATCCATATTATGAAAATTTATGTATCTTTTCTTGTAAATTTTCACCTAACTTTCGCTGAGCGCGTATGATGTCAGAGTTAGAATTATGCGTAAAGTTAAAACGGCGCAAAATATCTCTGTGCGCAAGATAACATATGGAGATAAGAGGTATTCTGAAAATTCTCTTGTCTTTGCATTCTGTTAACTTCCTTGCAAAACACAAGAAAATTTACAAGAGGTACATGTAGGGGGCTATTGTAGCTTAATGTTTGCATGCAATATTTTGTCTGCAACAGTAATTTCTTCCTGCATCCCACAAGAATATCATGCTTTTACAAAAGGAGACATTCCAAGGACATAACGACGGATTGGTAGACTTTTCAGCAATTAAAATTGGCATTTGAGATGATGAATCTTTTCAAAGAAAATATGTCTTTGAGAACAGCCGTGTGTTTTTTTAGCACAGAAGCGCACAAGCATAAGCGTCTGGGCGCAAGGAAATTACGCATCATATCAGTAATGCGCACAATTATTTTTCAGAAGAGACGCTTATATTGATTGGTTGATGATAAAATATTGGGCATGAAATAGGGGACGTCCTTACAGAGATAAGACAATTTTCAGAATACCGATTTGAGACAATTTTGGCAAGCTGTTATCTTGCTGAGTTACAAGAATATTAAAGGCAATTTTCAGAATACCAGAATACTCTTGGTAATACCTGAAAATATTCGTAATATTTCTCTGCATTTTCAAGTCATTCCCATTTTCCTGAAAAACTACTGAGGCAGCATTTGCCAGTATTAATCAACTGTATTTCCCACTCCGACCAACCTTGACTAAAATGTGAATTGAGAATAAACATATTTTATGTCATATTGGCTTTTTTTTCCTGGAAGCTACACTTTTCCATTATGAAGTAAAAGTCAAATTTCTAGCAACCACAGACATCTGTTTCACATTGGTAAGGTTAATTTACACTTTACTAGAGTTTAAAAAGCAAGTTCATGTGGTTTATTTTGTGGTCTGAAAACAAAAACGATTTGACTTTATATGGAAGTCTTCTAATTCACACTCGACTGTATTAAAGTATGTATAATGTACCCGTCCATTGTGATTTTTTAGTCATGGAAAAATTGGTTCTGCAAAGTGATGAAAATATGAAAGATCTCATGATTATTGTATCCTCTTACTCCTAAAAGCAACGCATTGATATGACTAGGGTATTACAAAGTTTAGTTTTTAGACGGTATTGTGTGTGGTTATGTCAGGCTGATAATGTACATGTAGTATTGTAGTTTGCAGCTTAATTTTATTATGGTGTGCAGCTGTTTATGATTATTGGCAGCTATAAATCATTATTCATTTAAGAGTTTTTAATTCATAGTATCATATTTGTGTATAAAGATATAGGATATACTGCATGAGAAAATATTTTTTTGCCTAAATGGAGAATACATTACTAAGGGTGTATTTTGTTCAGTACATGGAGATGAATATACCCAAATTCACTTTCATATGAAAACAATAGTAAGGTGTACATGTATGAAAAAGGTTCACATTTCAATACGAACTTAAAGGACAAGTCCACCCCAACAAAAAGTTGATTTGAATAAAAAGAGAAATATCCAACAAGCATCGGATGTAAAATAAGAAAGTTATGACATTTTAAAGTTTTGCTTAATTTCACAAAACAGTTATATGCACATCCTGTTGGGTATGCAAATGAGCAGACTGATGACGTCATCCACTCACAATTTCTTTTGTATTTTATTATACAAAGTAGGGAATATCCTATTTTTCTCCTCATTGTCAAGTGAAACAACAATTAATTCCTCCCTGAACATGTGGAATGTGCATTGTTTAATGATTCAGTCAAGTTGGTCCTTATTGTCAAATCTATAAAATATGAAATATTGTATAATTCAAACAATATAAAAACAAAAGAAATAGCGAGTGAGGGACATCATTGACTGTCTCATTTGAGTTGTGCACAATCACTGTTTTGTGAAAAATAAGAAAAATTTTAAAATGTCATAACTTTCTTATTTTACATCAAATTTTGATGAAATTTTCAGCATTTTGCTTGTTTGATTTTTCTCTATTTATTCAAATTAACATTTTTGTTGGGTGGACTCGACCTTTAAACTCAGTTTCAATTTCAAATCCAATTCCAATGCCAGGTTAAAGTTAAATGAAAATGCAACTCAAAATCTAATATTACAGAATATCATTGAAAATACTGAATAACCAAAATGAATCGACTTAGATTTCCTGGTATGGAATACCACCTCTTCAAAGTTGGGCTTCTATATTGCATTCATTTTTTTTTTCTGTATTCTTTCAAATGTAACAATCAACCATGCTCCCATTAAAAGCACATAATTCAATATACTCCATTCAGTTTTTGATACATGTGCATGTATGATGATTAATGAATTAATAACAAAAAATTTAAGTAGGTAACTGAAAATTTTTGAAATCATCTTTTACTCTACATGCAGTAGCTTGCAACTTCATTGATATTCAGGCTCCTGGTTGTTGCATTTTCAACCATTTGAATTATATTGTCACTTTGCTGTTCATTACATAAATTATTTATCTATCAAGTATTCTTATGAATTATCCGCCTTTGTATTCATTACTGAATAACTGCACAAATATTGGTATAAAGTTAAAAAATATATATATTTTTTCATATTCTAATTACAATTTACAATATAAATGTATACATCTATATTTTATATAGTATTCAATATAATGATATTGTGGAATGAATTTTGCATGGAGTGTTATGCATGTTACCTTTGATGTGATTTATTTCTCTTTTACTTCTTGTCTATATTATGTTTTATGCGAAACTTTTGAAATAATGTTTCACTTTGAACTGTTTTTGTTGTATGTAATGTAAATGAATCAGTTATGTGGGGCTATGGATGTTATTCATTTTGGGGGTTTATGTCAGCATTAAATCATTACCCATCCACCCAGTGGTATATGTACAATGTATGTAGTATAAAACTTTTTACTTAGTTCCTTAATGATAAAGAAATGAGAGGGGATTCAATATTCCATCCGGAAAGAAGGAATGAAAGGAAAGAAAGAAGGACGGAAAAAGAGAAAAGGAAGAAAGAAAGAAACAGAAACAAACAAAGACTATTAGAGAGACATATAAAGAAAAGGATAGGATAAAACAAAGAAATAAAGAAGGGAAGGAAGGAATTGAGAAAGGAAGGAAGAAAGAAAGAAATGAAGACTAAGAGAGACATAAAAAGAAAAGGATAGAATAAAACAAAGAAATACAGAAGGGAAGGAAGGAATTGAGAAAGAAAGGGATCAAGGAATAAAGAAAGAATGAAATCTAAAATCGAACGTAGAAGAGATACATGTATTTCATAGAAAAGGGAACCGGACAGAGTGCATGAGAGAGAGGGGGGAGATAAAGGGGTTGAAATATTGACCTTATTATATGGAAAAAGAACCACATTCAATGGTAAATTGCCCATTCATCCACTGCCAACTCGTCCACACACCACATGGTCTACCTTCATTTAGTCCAATGCCATTCCGGCCATCAACATTTCGTCTAACAACCATTTGGTCAATTATCACTTCGTCTAATCACCAGTTCGTCTATTATCATTTCGTCTAGTAACCAATTGGTCTACCCATTTTCTTGTCATTGATTTTGCACAATTAACACTTCAGTTTAATTAGACCAAATGGTTTATGGACTAAATGGCTATTGGACCAACTGGTTATTAGACGGAATGGAAATAAACCAAGAACAATACCTCTTCAAGATAACTTCATCAACTGCACCGCGGTCCTCGCGATCCATTTTCATGTATCAACGATTTTCACCCATACAGCATTACATTTGACAGAAAGTCACCAAGAATGCCAAGAGTCCACTACGAAAGTATGTTGGGTCTACTTTGATTTAATTTCAAAATCATAACATTCATTTATAAATATTAACTATCCAGACCTAGTCACAACAGGCCATAGGGACACAGGACTATGACTGCGTCTGTTGTGATGTCATAATAATTCACAGATTTGGGATGGCGCGACGTAAAGCTGACAATGACAATGTGATTTTTCTATGTTCTCACGTCACCCGAAATGGGTATTGAAGAAACCCATCAGTTTGCTTTTACAATCAGAACAACAATTTGAATATTTACAGTTTCATATAAAGATTTTACACTAATTCAGTAACGATTTTTAAATATATATATGACGAAAAATACAAATATATCAAAAGAATAGCTTTATTGTTCATGAATGACTTAAAACTACGCGTCTTTTTGTTCATTTTATTTAAATTAAATAGAATGAAAGGTCAGGCGGAAGTGAGAGAGAGGGAGAGACAGACGGAGAGGGGAGATATGAGGTCGATTTTATCGGTTGCTCTATAACCATAATGTTATATAACATTGGCTGAGGTAATTATTTTGTCACACTGACCGTTAATTATTACGCGTAAATGTTAATTTTGCGGAACAAAAGACTCCACGTCCTGCCAAAACAACAATATCCCGAGCATGCCAAGGACGCGATGACGTCATATTTACCAGTATCACTTACGTAAAAAATGTTATAATAATGACGTACCTGAAGATGACGTAAAATCAATCTCAGAGAGTGAGAGAGGGAAAAGGAAAAGAGATCCACTTTAGAAACAATCTATTCAAAGTTGAATAGATCACTGGGCCACTTCATTATGATTTCTATGAGAAAGTGAACGATTCTTGTCAAAATATGTATACGTTTGAATTAATGATAACATGTGTGTCTTTATTACAAGATAGTTTGGTATCATATTGCTCAAGGAATCTATTGATGCTAGACATGCCCAATAATTATGATTGTACTTTCTAATTTAGTACCGAGCACTAAGTCAAAGGCCCTATTCTGATCTAAACCTTGGTCTAAATTTGTGGTTTAAAGGAGAATGAAACCTTTGGAACAAGATAGCTTGTGTGAAAATAGACAAATCAAAGAAACAGATCAACGAAAGTTTGAGAAAAATCAGACAAATAATGAGAATGTTATGAGCATTTGAATATTGCGATCACTAGTGCTATGGAGATCCTCACATTGGCAATGCGACAAAGATATGTGATGTCACTTGTGAACAACTCTCCCCATCACTTTAGTATATATTTCAGTTAAACTGCTTCTTTTATCACATCTATCAGTAGTTCATGTGTTCTTTCTACAGGAGGGCATGTAATACAGATTTTTAAAGAATACATCATGGATAAAGAGTTTGTATCACCGTAAGAAAAAGCAAAAAGACACATTTTGGGGGTATTTTATAGTCCAAAGGGAAAGTTGTTCACATGTGACATCACACATCCTTGTCGCATTGCCAGTCGGAGGATCTCCATAGCATTAGTGATTGCAATATTCAAATGCTCATAACTTTCTCATTATTTGTCCGATTTTGCTGAAACTTTCTTTGTTCTTATTCTTTGATTTTTCTGTTTCGACATAAGCCTACTTGTTCCAAAGGTTTAATTACCCTTTAACTACGGAGAACGAGATTTGCACAAATCATACGTAGAGCAAATGTACAAGCCACTTTATTACACACAAATCATTCATAACTTTCTGGGAATAGAAGTAGTTTTCGTCATCATTAGAACATGGGAAACGAAAAACAAAGAATTAAAAGGAACGTACAATATGAAAAAAAAATCTGACTTTTTAACTTCAAATTCAATTCAATTCAATTTATTTTTCATTCTTCAACATAATACAAATAATTACATGATAAATCAATTCAATTTAAATAAAAGCATGAACAAAAAGTTCTACATTGAATAAATAATATACATATTGAATAAATACAAATTGAATAAATAATATACTCTAGCACAGAGTTTAACCATGGCCTATGTTAAACCGGACTATAGAAAATACGAACAGTTTTCCTCGATTTTAACTAGTTTTAATAAAATGTTATACATGTATATAGACATAACAGAATGGCGTTGCACCCGTGACCGGAAGAGCCGTCAAATGTGAATCAATGGAGGTACCATTCTTGCATTCAGCCAAAACGGCATCAGGAATTCTCGAACTTTAATTTTTGCAACCATGAATATTCAAAAGACGCTCGATTTCAAACTATTCCCAGACGAAGCGATAATAAGCCTCAACCAATAGCGAGGTTCCCCCAGATTTGGGTAAAGCACCGTCTCTCGATGCAGCCCATAGGCGCAATATCGATTTGCGCTTGCCCCCCGGGTTATTAATTGATATAAATTGATAGATCGTCGCCACGCGAGACCCCTTGTACTAATCCAAAGCCAATCTGTAATTCAGCGACAAGCTCAGAAGATGGCCAGATGATGAGGTACATAAGAGAAGATTTATGAGAAAGAGAGAGCGATAATAAGAGCCAAGCTAAGAGGCTCGCTTTTATTAAAATTCTGAGCGACGCGCCGACAAACGATTACATGACGCGTGTGCCCTCGTCGAATGATCACCAAACCTGTTGCATGCTCGGTCAGAATTTACTTTCGCTCTTCTTTTTTTGGTGCACGCTTTACTTTCAAAACCAGAATCACTAGCAATAACTTACTCCTCCTCCTCCAAGTTAAAAAGAAATCTCCGGAAACTCTTTACAGAAATAAGAAATTCTACTCCTTCCGATCATCGAACATCTCGTTTTAACATTGAAATACGCATTTTATTCGATACCATAATTTCGCCTTATTTAACGATTCTCATTGAACAGACAAGGTATATGAATAACCTTTGACAGACAAGGCAAATTATTCGAGCTTCAATCAACATTTCCAAGATCTTCCAATTAGTATAAACTTCAACGTTCACATTTTGATTATCGACCATTTCATATTTAAAGTGAAATAAGGCCTACATTTGTGTGGATTCCAAAGTACATCGACGAAACTTAAAGAACCGGACGAAGTTGCAGATATTTACATCAGAGACCGTTTGCCATTTCCTCGAGTGTACAGGTGAAAGTTTAAGCTGAAGATGTCACTTGTGGAAGAGAACGCGAAAAGCGCCAAAAATGGTGATATTCCTGGGATTGGCGCGGTGAAGCCCCAGACCCGGTTTACGGCGGGAAAACCCAAGCGGACTCCTTTTGAGAAACTCTCCAAGTCTTTCGATGAAGTGGTAAGATCCTATGAAACATTTTTTCTTGATTAACATTCAACAAGTTTTCCTTTCTGATTGGAGACGGGTGTCATATTCAAAAATTGGACTTTGATTTATGTACAATGTGTAATTTGTCATTATTGTTAATCACTCTTGATGAATGCACGTGTTGGAATGGTGGATTAAAGAATTAAAAAAGACCTTACCGTGGCAAAATTGAGTATCAAGCATGTTTGTTTTAGGTCCAATAAAAGCCTAAAGAGAAAAAAATGGAAAAATATAAATTCATTTCCGGTTTCTGACTCGACTCACCCCCCCCCCCCCCCTTCGTTTCATCTTCCCACTTACATCATTTTCAACCTATATACAGTATCTCTCTTTTTTGTGTCCATTCCCTCATTCATGTTCTTGCCACCACACTCTCAGCTTCTGTTGATATTCTTCACCATTTAATCGCTTCATTGTTTACCCATCAAAACTAATTACTACACAAACAAATGAAGGTAAGAAGAGAAGAATAGACATGCATTAATGTGGTAATTACTCTGAAATTTGATTCTAACACATGGATCAACATTAATTTTTCGCGAATGTCGTGTTGCTATTTTGAAAGCTATAATTGCCACATAATATCAGTGGCCTTTGGTAATATTTCCATTTTACTGAACTTCATTTACAGAAAGACTATTTTAACACGATAGAATCAGGAAATCTCCCTACCTGGAAATGTAATATTTTTGTATGGCGGTATGTGATTTGTGGGTGAGAGGTTGTGTGCATTTTTTGGGAATTTACTTGTTTTGCTTCGCACACCTTCACATCTATGAAAGAAAATTAAATTTTTACTAATTTATTGTTAGTGTAAGCTATCATCACACACGCGCATGCTCACGAATGCAAAGAAGACGTAATAGAAGAAGGAAAAGAAGAAGAGAAAGAAGAAGAAGATGGAGAAGAAGAAGGAGGAGGAGGAGAAGAAGGAGGAGGAGGAGAAGAAGAAGAAGAAGAAGAAGAGAATGATAATAATAAGAAGATGGAGAAGAAGAAGAAGGAGGATGAGGAGGAGAAGAAGAAGAAGAAGACGAAGGAGGAGAAGAAGAAGGAGGAGAAGAAGAAAGTAGAAGAAGAAGAAATAGAGAGATAGAGAGAGAGAAAGGGGTCAGAGACAAATAGACAGATAGATGTTATAAAGTTGGGTAACGAATATATATTTGTTCACCACTTCCGGTTCTGTTTAAATCTTTGTTGCATCAACCCAAAGTGGTGTAAATCACCCAACAAACAAACTTGATTAACTCCTCCAACCACCAGAGCCGTATAAATGAGTCTTTAATGATCCCGCTCAATTCTTCTGCACAAAATGATGCAATATTCTCTTGTGTAACCCTAATTAACGAAACCGATAACATATAGGGCACCTGATATGCACAGCTGTGGGTGTATTTTAAGACAAAATTGAATAAACTATTAACTGCAACAAACCCACGCGATTTAATTAAAAGTGTTCATTTAGAGACCGCTTTATTACAACTTGACCAAACATAGGGATGTAACAGATGTTGTATCTGCTACAGTTACGTGTTTGATTTTTTTTTGTTCTAAACCCTATGATACAGATTTTTGAATACTAAATTGTTATTGAACCTTTACTTGGGAACGAAAAAAAATCCCACTTTTCGGATAAGAAAAAACCCATCAAAACAATCTGTTGCTGCCTTACTTGCCATCAAGTTCGAATGAATGCATAGGAATCAGCAGAGACGGCGACGCAAAGATATCTTTAGAGGGGAAGGGGTGGCAAAGTTACGAAATATGATTTTTTTTTCTAACACTGCTAAAATAGGGATATTACATAATCATGATAACCAAATGAGTCAGCACACTCTTTTCAATAATATTTTGTTTACTTTCACTTTCTATGCCTTCTTTGATCATGTCAATTTCTTGAAAATAGTATACACAACCCCCCCCCCCCCCTCCGCACCTGCCCGTAGCACAACCTGATGCCCAAAATAACGTTGACAACAATTTAAACGGAAGCAGTCTTTAACAGGTATATTTTCTATCAGTTCATTTCTGCTCGCGCTTTGCGTTCGTAGTAATTATTTGGTTGCATACACTGGCACATCTTTTTTCAGGATAACAAACATTGCCCTGAATGTTCAAATTTTAGGAAAAAATACATAAAATTTCAAAAAAAATTAGCTCGCGCTTTGCGCTCGCATCATATAAATAAGGATTATGATATTATATATTAATTTATAAGAATAAAGCTAAGAAGTGACTAATGAGGACTACCCCTTCAAAGAGACAAACAAAAATCATCTTCGAGCTGCCGATCGGGGAAAATATGGCTGAAACAAATTTCCGCCCCCCCCCCCCCCCCCTATTGGCGAAGGCTGGATCCACCCCTGTGTCCCCTCTACTTTTTGGGAGAGATTTCCGCCCCTGCCCGTAACACAACCTGATGCCCAAAATAACGTTGGCAACAATGTAAATGAAAAGGTGTCGTTCCATATACACCATCCGGAGGAAAATCCACCATCAACTACTGACGACAACTTCTCGATCTTCGAACTTCTGGTCTTCCGAACCTGTAGGCTTAAATAATGCAGCATTCTGGATGCTTTCCACGACTCCGTGGTCGAGAGCCTCTTTGCACTTGACCTCGAACCGGCATTCGAATGCAAGACCGTGAAATCAGGTTTGAACGATCACGGGAATATTCGGGTAGCCCCTGTCGGAAAGTTCAGAGGAATCGGATAAAACACTTCAAGGAACAACATCCTTGACTTTCGTTTTTGTAGACCGGTGTGGATGTCGTTGGAATTTTTCGTTGGTTTAAAAATCAGAGTATATGCATAATTCATTTGGAAGATCAATAGAATTGATTACCTTTTCTTCAGATGACAGTTTTTTTTTTCAGAATCTTGTAATTATAGTTGACTGCGGTCGCTTTCGGCCTCAAGAATTTCACTCCGAGTATTGTGCGTTCCACGCGTCTATATATAGTGGACCGGCCTAGTGGACAATTATTTTAAAAGTTCGGGCCCGTTTCATAAAACTTGTTATAATAACAAGTTTGCAATAACAGTTTAAAGCTAATGAAATTCTTCAATCTGATTGGTCGATGGAAAATTTGTTAAAGAAGTTGTGTATTTGTTATTATAACAAGTCTTTATGAAACCACGCTATAGATTATTTCATTTCATTTCAATTCGACTATTTCCAGAATAACAGCAAAATAAATACAGAGTTTTACATTTCAAGGGAAATTTCGATTCATATAACATTTGAAATATAATATTGCAATACATATTAAAAAGAAGTTGAATAAAGTACGTGTAATTAAAAATAATATATAACTTTACAACGGTCTAGTGAGGAAATATTGAAAGGATCAGCATGCCAATCAGGTTCCTTGTTATGTACAAATTATGGGGTTCTTTGTCATTCATAATTAAAAAAAAATGTTTCAAGAATAACATATGGGTATGGAAAAATGTGCAAATTTATGACCTTTTCATTATTTGATAAATATAAAAATATCAATCTACATAACACCAACATCTTATTATGTATACTTTTTTTTGTTTACTGTCAATCATAATTTAAAAAAAACATGGTTTAAAAACTGCATATGTATATAGAAAAATGTGTTAATTTATGACTTTTTCATTCTTCGATAACGATTACAAAACATTGATAAAATTATATATATAACATCAACATCTTATTTTTACTTCTCCCATTGACAAGTGTGTAATTCAGTCTATTTAATTTCCAATTTTGACAGCTCGCAATTACTCTGGATACTTTTAAAGGTTGCTAATAATACCAACTGAAGGTTGTTGACTTCAGTTCTTGGGATTAAAGCTACCCCAACTCAAATCTAATGAGGTTGCGTAATAATCAATAATGTTTGTCTATATTGAGCAGCTACTAAGAAAAGATTTGAATTTCAAATCAGGAGAGGAGACCATAGGCCGTTAATGCCCTTTAAGAACGGTTACACGATTATGAATTCGTGAAATGACCTTAGGCTAATTGCTATTTAACAATTGTTTGCTGATTAATAATAGGTATCAACGGAAAAAAATATTCAAAAATATACCCCCTTCTTAGAAGCTTCGTGGTTCAGTGAATTAAAATTGCGGGTTCAGGAGCGGGGGGTTCTCAGCATGTGCCCACACTGTAAAAGAATTTGGGTAAAATTTTAACCAGCACGAGGGTAGTTATATGTCTAACCAATTTGGGGTAGTATTTTACCCAATGCGGGAAGCATATTGTCCAGTACGGTTAAAAAATAAGCAAGAATCACTTAAGAATGGGCAAAATTTTCATCACACTGGGTAAATAAAAATGCCCAAAAGAAATGCCCAATGTTGGTTGGACACCTAATTACCCTCATGGAGCATTTTTACCCAATATTTTTTAGAGTGCATGCACTTGCATGTGCAATTACCAAAACCATTGCAATCGCTACCCCCTTGCCAATATCTGGGTGAAAGGGTATTCCCCCCCCCCCACTTCCGTGTACCCTAAGATTCTTACTTACCCTATATAGAATCCTCAATAATAAGTAGTTTGAGCAACAATTACGCAGACGCTTTCCTGAACGTTGATGATCTATTGTCGAAAGCCCTTTAGAACAAAGAAGCCTTTGTCGGAAATTAGTTTCGACAGAACTCAGGACAAACGACATATTTACAATTTTTCATAAGCTCCGAATCTTTGGACGATCTGCGGTCCGATTCACAGATTTTCGACAATGACCTCGAAGCCGTTCATTGTGATTTTGATGAGCATTTTCAATAGATTATCAACGTTCCAGAAAGTGTCTACGTAGTGTTGCAAAAACTCGCTGTTGTCGTGTACAGGCAACAATCACTATGTTGAGTCATTAGAAACAGTATGGCACGATCTTCCCCTGGGTGTCCGGGCGCGGTTGATATTATATAATATGTGCATGATTCTGATCAAATTTACCATTAAGCGAAGATTGTCTTTCTTGGTTTCCAATGTTTTATTGTTTATCTCATTCCTTTTCTTTCTTTCTTACAACAAATAGATTTCATATACGGATATAAAACAAATGGATAAAAAGGTTTACCTATAAAATATTTGTTCATGTCTAGCCTCTAACGAAATTCAGATGCAAATAAACATTTCAAACTAACTGGTTTATTCTCTACTCCCTTGTAATCACGTAACAAAATTGATTTACACACAACATAAAAGCTATAAAAGCAAAACGCGAGCCAAAAAAAATGATATTCCAACCTGAAAACTGAACATTTCATGTTTTTTTGTAACCATGAACATGAAGAGTACTTACTAACCAATAACTGATGCGAGCGCGAACCGCGAGCCAAAAATTTTGTAATTTTTTCTAACCTAAACTGTATTATGTTTTACTATAAAAGGCTATTTCATTTTGAAAAAGGCACATTTCATTTTTACTATTTTGAAAAAGGGCATTTTTTCCTATGGGGATTTTTTTGTGTGCACCTCTGCTCCCCCCGGTTCTACAGCCCCTGTTATAACAATGGATATCTAATACCATTGAATCAGCTGTCAATCCAATTTTTGCAGTTCTTGGAGGAAAAAAAAACTGAATAAAAGATCATTTTATGTAATAAAATACAAAAGAACAAGTGGGGATATGACATCATCAATTTGCTCATTTAATATTCGTGAACTTTAGACATTCACCGACATACTGCAAATTTTTAAAACGTCCAAACATTGTTATTCCTTGTCCAAATTTGATCAAATTTTCAGTGTTTTGTTCGACTGATTTTTCCTTATCTGTTCATATCATATCACTTTAGCCTGGAGTTTCCCTTTAAGCGGTAACTGATCTCAACCATTTTAAAACGTCATTTTGAACTCTTGGCTGTGAAGCAATATTTAGCGTTCTAAAGCGTAACTAATTAACCCTTTATGACACAGTTTGGAACTCATATAATTCAACAACATCATAAACTTTGCATGGCTGTTTATAAACCCCCTTAACCCATCACCAGTCTCTCCTCCCCCTTCTCTCTCTCTCTCTCTCTCCCTCCCTCCCTGTCTGTCTTGCCCTCTTTCCTTTTTCTTTTTTTTCTCCCTCTCTTTCTCCCTTCCTTTACTACGTCACCCCGCTCACCCTTTTTTTAATTAATTCCAAACCCAAACTACAATTCACCTTTGTTTGAGAATGATCCACATTAAATGTTCCGAGCAGTATTCATTTTGCCGCCTTTCGGGCTCAAACCTTGATCTTTAATTGGAGAACATTAATTTTCCATCGACGGAATGTTCCAGTTAATTTGGGTAATTTTCTTAATCGTTCTTTTTTATCTACATCTCCATGACCATTTCGACATTGTTTTTTTATTTTTTTTATTTGACACCTTGTCGCTTTTCATTAATTCACACTTCTATCTCTGGATAAATGCAGGTCATTTCGGCGGGAAATGATTGACCGTTCACTTCTTCAAATTAAGACATCAATCTAGCAATAATTGATATATGTTGTGGTTCTTTTTTATTTCTTTCCCTTTGACATTTTGCAATATGCATTAACCCATGATACACGTCTTACTGCGTATTTATAGACAAGTATTTGATCGATGTTTGTCTTCAACGAAACAAATCTTGAGAGAAAGAGTGATTCCGCGCTGGAAGAAATTAGCTTTGCTGTTTTTTATTCATCCACGTTCTACTGCCTCTTGCATGTATTGTTTGCATTTTTTTAAGTTAACTTCTTTATATCCATTGCACTGCACCCATCTGCATTTATCTTGTTTTAATTAAATATTCATTCCATAATGTATTTTTTTTTTCATTTTCCTTTACATTTTCAAAAGTAATTGCTGGTCTCTATTCAGATGTCCTGTTTTCATTTAAGTCATCAGCGATAAATACCCAATACTGTATAATTTATAACGATAATAAATTAGTTTTTGAATTTGATAGTGTCTAGTTATAATGTCTAGTTATAATTTTTTTTTTTCATTGTACTAAGTGTCTTTTTATTGTAATTGTCCATTTATTTGTATATTTTGAAGAAGAAATAAACGCATTGATCTTATGTTATCGTATGATTTGATTTGATTGTATTATTTGCTTCTGTAACAAAGTGACTAGTGTATAGACTATACATGCATGCCCCACCATATTTCCTACGTCATGTACATGAGATGCTAGATTTTACATGACGCTATTTATGCACATTACCCATGACACCTGACCCCACGACACGATGATGTTATCCCTACACATTATTCAAATCAGCAGACTCTTCCTCTTTCATGGAATATGAAAATTACAAAGGACTCGTGGAACCCGCTCGACTCTTCGCAGTCCGTTTCACGAGTTTCAATCTTATAACATCTTCTACTTGCCTCCTGTTTTACAGGTAGATAATCAAATTTTCTATCATTTCCACTCTTAAGTATATAACGGTATTTTGTTCCATATACTTTTTGTGGTTATATGGATATCATTCTGGATGATTTTTGACATTTGATCATATTGAATTTAATGGAAAGAATCTTGAGTTAAGAAGAAACTTTCCATCTTGAAACAAATGATACTACACGGGTTAAAATAATCCCGAATATATTATATCTATTCCTATTCCAAAGTGCGGACTTACATTTAGACTGGGATATTTCGTATTATTTTTCTAATTATATATATATATGTATATATATGTAAGTTCGGCATATGGGCTAATACTAACTTTGTATGTCTTCTGTTAGCAATTCACTTTTTCCTGATTTTAGACTATTTGACAAAACTTTCGATGCTCGGTTGATAAAGTTCTGAGACATTCCATCTCTAACAGGTATACCGTTCGTACATACAGAGACGCTAGTCTTTGTCATACGTACCTCAGTATAATTCACTATATTGTCCAGCCGGAGCACTGGAGTAAGTGGTTCATTGTGACCAAATATGTTTTTATTCTAACTATGTTCACTGTAAATATGTAAATAATTATTATCAATATGTATATGTTTATTCCGTATGGGTTTGTAGAGTTGGTGAATACTTATTCGTTAATGATTTAACGTCTGCGGAGTCAGACTAGCTACGGACTGTAGTTCATGGTCAGTCTGGGCCGCCCCCCCCCCCAAAAAAAAAAAAAAAAAAACGCCCCCAAAAAGAAAAAAAGAAGGGGAAAAGGAGAAAAAGAAAAGGGGAAAGAAGGAAAGGGAAGAAAGGTATAGCTTTCTTGTATTTTTTCTCCTTTTTTTTGGTCAAAAGAATAAAAACCTAAATAAGACGTTCTTCTCTCTTCATACAAAATTTTGCTTTCGCGCTCCGCGCGGGAAAAACTATAAAAAATTGCCATTCCCTTTTGTTTCTCACACCTTTTTTCTTCTCCGTTTTAACCCTTTCCGGCTGTGGGAATCGTATATTCTTGCCAGAAGTTATAAAGTACATGGGAGTAAAGAGCATTAAAAGTATTTTTTTCATATTGCATTGATACAAAATTTTGGCTCTTCTGTTCGGGGCGGGTAAACATTACCATCACTCCCCGAATCCCCAAATGCTATTTTCTTCCGCTTTTCAGCAAGTAATTTTTGATAGAGTATCTGCTCAAAGGGGGAGGCATTAAATTCGTGCCGTGCTATATGCAAAAGTATGTACGATATTAACCTTTATTCTATGTCGATGCACATCCATCTCCTGTCTTGTTTTTGCGCCATTGATTTGACATTTTGATTATCACTGAAGTTTATTAAACAAAATGAAGCGCTTAATATGAACGAAATTACACAATTGTTTTTTCTTCCAAAATAAATCACAGAGGTTTCCGTACTTCGCGAGCAAGGGAAATGAAAAGTCTCTCTTCTAGCTTGCGCCATCCCTTTCACATTATGAGCTCGTTTTTCTTCTCTAAGAAATATCAAAATTAGAACAGGTTGAAGTTTCAGAGAAATTTCTAAACTTCAGAGCTTCAATGCCATTCGCAGGAAGGAATAGGACCTATTTCCTTTCTTTAAATACCCGTCTTCTACTCTGTTTTGCGACTTGAGTTAACGAAATTTAAACTTTTTACAATCAAATCTGATGTGACCAAGGTAGGCACAATATTGTAGACTTACCATTTCTGTTCTCTATTTTTGTGAAACGTTTTAAGCTTCCGCGTTTCGCGCGGTAAGAGGAATAATTTCAAATTCTTCAATCTTTTCCCATTTTTTGGAAGCTCATAAGCTCAGAAAACTATTTTTTATCAGAGCAAGTCAATATTCGAGTTTATAAGGGTACTATAGACGCAAGAAACGCCTTCTTTTGATTTGAATTTGATGAGATATCAAAAACTTCGCGCTCCGCGCGGGAGGGGGAAACTCCCCCCTCCCTGCACCATCCCCCCTAGGGAGCGCGCTTCGCGCGCTCTGTAAGTGTTGGCACGCGTCACGTGCACTTACCGCCCCCTCCAAAATTAAATCCTGGCTACGCGGTTGGACTGCATGGGGGGTTATATAGTCATCTGGGGTTATTTACAATTCTACATGATCGCCTGATTCATTCTGGCACATTCCTATATATATACTCGTTTACTTCTCTCAAAATAGTTTGTATTCTTGGTATATAAGTAGGTTGTTATTCATACAGTCTCTATTAGTGAATCTTTAAGTTCCTTTATTCATTCCATGATTGAGGTAGTTTATACTCTATATTAACGTTTATAGTTTAAACCTTCTGGTCTAGAGATTGTTTATCATTTATTCAGTCATATTTGTACTTATCCCATTCAAATAATGATAATAATAACAGTAATAATGATAATAATAATGATAATAATAGTAATACTAATAACAATAATAATAATAATTATAATAATAATAATTAGAATAAGAACAAGAATAAGAAGAGCAATATCTTCATCGTCTTATTTTTGGTCACAATAATCATGGCCGATATATTAACGCAAGTAGATCTAGTTTCTGATTGTTGTTAGTAGTATAACCTTATCATAAGTTATCATAATCCTTTATTGGTCTTATCCGAATATATCACAGCATTATGCAATTTAAATATCGATGTTCTAATCAAATAGCACTAGAATAAAACAGAAATATGATATTTTAATAACATAATTAGGAGTTCATCCATGCATATTCAACATAATTGTCCTTAGACTCGTTGCAATAGCGAACACGCAGTTTGCGTACTTTCTACACGGTGAAAAAGGTTGTTTAAAATTTTGTACAACACTGTTTACTATATGAACCCTCTTAATAAATTAAATTTTGTTGTTTAAGACATTTTTAAAAGGTTAAAACCGTATAAACAACGATTCATATAGTAAACAGTGTTGTAAAACAACGTTTTTTCTGTATTGATATTGTAACGACGGCTCGGTTGTCCTACGAGCCTCGCTATAAGAGTTTAATGTCGAGGATGGCCAGAGCTTAATTAGTATAGATGAAGCGAAATAAAAGTAATTACACATAAAATTAAAGTTCAGTAGTTTATTACTGTTTAAAACGTGATATAGGTGCAATTGAATATGTGATGATGATAAATCAATGACTCCAGCGATAAATGGAAAAATAGTAACTGAGATAACTTCGAACGATACTGGAACAATGATAAGAACTTAACTTGTGATAATTCTGAACTAAAATTCGACTCAGACTAAACTTGATGAAAACTAAACTGGAATACATGTAAGACTACGCTCGGAAAAGACTCTCGAAAAACTCGAATATACGTAAGACTGGAATCATAAGGAAAACTCTCTGAAAAACTAAACTTGACTGAGATGCTGCTCGCTTAAGGATAGGATAAAGTCAAGTAATAGAATAAGCACATAACGACCAATACACTGACCACAACGTTAAACTAGGAGTTTGGACATTAGGAGTTGAGGGGAGAAGTCTTTGAAGGGCAGGGCAAAGTCGAAGTGAGGAGAGAAAAAGCGGAGGGAGTTACTGAACATAAATGTGTAGCCAAGCTAGTAATAAACAAGAACGGGTTTCTGAAAGTAGTCGCAAGGTTAAAGAGAACTACACATGTTTGAAAGTCACTGGAAAGGGAAAGAGAGGAGGGATGAAAGTTACTGGAAGGAGAAGTGAGGAGGGTTGAAAGTCACTGGAAAGACAAAGTGAGAAGGGTTGAAAGTCACTAGAAAGAGAAAGTGAGGAGAGTAAAACTTCTGAAAATAGATGCAAGGTCGCATAGAAGGGAGATGCACTGTTAGCGATTTCTGAAAGACGTAGGAAAGCCAAAATGAGGAGAAAACAGAGTGGACAGACCAGTAGAGTTTGACCCTGAGCAAGTTGGATTACAGTACAAGAGAGGGCTTGGCTGTGTGCAGGTTACTGGGCAAGTTGAAAGTGACATTCATTACATGAATGAGTAGAATACAATTTAATATAATAAACACTAATTAAAGCATAAGAATGGAAATATATACATAAATATGCATGATATGAGAATATCGAAAATCAACCAAAATGCGTGACAATATGATTCTCCGAATACATTCATCAATTTTAATTGATATCCCTTATGACTAATGTTGATAACAATATTTTACCCCCCCCCCATTCTTCCAACAGAACTTTGTCTACCCTACCCGGAAGAAGAGCTTGATCGAGGACGCGAGGCGGGAATCGACCCGCTCATCGCTCGACATCACCTCGATGTCGTTGGCCCTCTCGAGTCCCGAGGAAAAGGACGACGTGTTCGACGACGCCTTCGAACCCCTCCAGGAGAACGCCATTCGTCGTTTCACTGTGACGTTCGCCAGTAAGGAAGACATGGGCTTTGGGTCCCTCTCGGATGCGTTACGTGTATTCCAGGTTAGGTATTCTCAATCAGTTTATTGTGAATCTTGTATTAAATCATAATTCAATTCAATTGTTTTTTTATGAATATATTTTAAATTTCAATATTTACACCCAATTGAGAATATCATTATAAAATTTATTAAAAAAATAAAAAGGCAAAATACACATTTGATTCTACTTTATAATGTTATATGAGCATGATAAATATACAAATCACAAGGCAAATAGAAAGACAGCTTATAGATTATCTTGTTATTTAAAATCTAAGGCTATGCATTCTAATATTGGAGTACATAAGGTAGTAATTAAGACAAGGGCTACTAGAAAATTCTAGAAAATAAGCGAGCCGTCGACATGGTCTACATGTCATAAACGAGATAACTAACAGAGAGCTGGAGTAGAGAAATCGTCATGCAAGAAAATCCGCTCTCCCCTCAATTAAATTATTTATTTCCATTCAAATACAAAACAAAGTAATATAAATCAGAAACAAATTTAAAGAGTTATACACAAATTATGATTACGTCTTATCACTTTATACACTGAAAAAATCACTTTATACGACGAAAAAAGGCGCCAAGACAGTTGTGTTATTTGACATCTCGAAATAAGTTACGGACAATATTGTATTAGCTCAATGAACAAAGCTAAACCTGGGCCTCGTTGCATAAAAGATACCATTATTATAACTCTGTCATCCAATGGTAACTACCATGGTAACACTGATAAACAGCCAATCAGAATCAAGGATTCTATGCAAGTTACCATTGCGTGGCAAAGTTACAACAATGGTAACTTTTATGCAACGGGGCCCAATTTTTCGGTGTTGAATGAACATTCACTATTTAACATCCAAACTACTTTCTACCATCACAACTATTCCCACGCCCCGAATTGCTCAACATTTTGAAATTGAACGACAAATCAATGAATAAGAAATATGATGTTAAAATATCAATCATATTCCGTTACAAATCACAAGGCAAATAGAAAGACAGCTTATGCATTCTCTTGTTATTTAAAATCAAAGGCTATGCATTCTAAATATATTCTTCATTATGGCAACTCCGCCATTGAGTCATCTAAGTTGAAAAGGCAGCGCATATTGACACCAAAGTCGCTTAGGAAGAGAGTATGGAACATCTATTAATTTTTGAAACATATTCGTCATCATGTTTCATACGAAATTATCTTGCTGCTGCAAAAACATAAATTAAAGTGAAAAAACGCATTTAGGAATTAATATACAGAAGAAAAACATGTCAGATTAACAATAACATAACGTGAAATTATTTGATGAATGATGAGGTTTTCTGCTGAGTGTGATGCGTGGCGGAGGCGGAGTGGAATTTTTAACAAAAAAGGAGGATTTTGATTATTATAAGATATCGGTCCAGTTATTTCCTTTCTCAATGCACTTTCAGACTGGTCATGCTGATGGTGACATTCCCACCACTTCCAAGCATCATTTAACTCCATGACATAAAAAGGACATAGATTTTCTCCCAAACAGACTTCCAATTTGTATGAAGTGCAGCCATAGAGAGGTACCTAAAAGGTGTAGCCTGCCTTGCTCTTGTTCACTTCTTTATTTTGAATGAGTCACGTGTCCAGGTCTGTCAGAGCTATCATCTTGATGGCCAGGCTAATTTCAAAGATTAAAGCCAATAAACCAGCGATTAATTTCCTCGATTTTTATTCTCAATTTGACGACGGGTATTGGTCGTTAGAGAGTGTCTATTATTACCTGTCCTGAAATGTCACATTTGCCAGTTTCGCGTGTCATGATCCCGAATTATTTCGCCCTCGATTTACCCATCGATCTCATTGTTTCTTCCTTTTTCCTTCATATTTTTTCTCGTATGATATTGTTTATTGGTTATTTGCTACTCAGTTTGTTGCATTATTTGTTTGTTCATTAATTTCTTTAACCCTTCATTCCTTCCTGTAGACATTGTCTTACCTTCTCTCATTCTTTTATCTTTCTTTCCTATCCCTTCTTTCTTCCGTTCATTCGTTCTTTTTTTTCTTACCGTCCCTTCTTCCGCTCTTTCTTATTTTCTTACTGCTTTCTTTTTTTTCTTTCTTCCTTTCTTTCTTCATTTCCGTTTTTTCCTTTTTCTTCCCCCTTTTCCGTTCCTTACTTGTTTTCTTTCTGTGTTTCTTTCTCTCTCTCTATTTCTTTCTTCCTTTCTTCTTTCTTTCTGTTGATTGGTCTTTTTTTGTAATTGGTTGCTCAATTGTCTATTTTTTCTTACTTCTTTATCTTTTTAGCCTGTCCTAAATCGCATCACTATCTGCTCTTTTTCGTGGTAACGATTACAAATTTATATTCTCTATCCCCTACCCTCCCTTTCCCTTTTAGTACATCTCATATTTATTGCGCCTTATGTTAACGAAATTTTTCAGGTTATCATTTTTTTTCTAATCATATATCCCATATGGTCCATTACTATTATAAACAGTTCCTCTTCCTTTATATGGATTTCTCTTTCCCTTTAAATACATGTATATTCATATACTAAATTCCATTATTTAGGTCATATCTCCCCATTATTAGTATGGATACCTGCCCTATGATGCTTAACGTATGATAACTTTAATTAAATTGTAGTAATCCTTTAAACACATATTTAACAACGATGCATTGGTGTCAAAAGTAGAGACTAATATTTCAGATTTATCGCAAATAAAAATCGCAAATTCTGACCTTCGTGGGCGATAAAAAGTCTTGATTGCACGATCATCCCTTTCACTCTTACAACATGCTGGCGCCTAACCATGAATAAGCTTTACTGTCTTGTTAAAAAAGTGCAGACGTTATTTCCCAGTTCAATATAATGTTAGACTGAGGAATATTTGCTCTCGCCCGAAATGCTCTATGCCATCTTCCGCCGAACGTCCGAATTTTAACCATGGCCACATGTTCCGCGAGATATTTTATTACGTCTAAATCAAACAGAATAGTTAGTGTTTTTTTCGCGCTTGAACCGCGTTCATAACCACGAGCGGGCAATATTAAACGCTAGCAACCAGTACTGTCCGATAAAATTGTCTATTGAATGGACGTCATCGTTTTCACTTGTTGCACGCGCATGCGCGAACTCAGTCACGTGGCGCCAATTTGAGACATAGCCATTTTCCACGCCGTACATTCGCGTGAAGAGCAAACCTTACATTTCATACACAACCGCACAAGGTGGAAAGGTAAAACTTCAAAATTCGGTAGCCCTCTTTTCTTCTTTTTTCTCCTTATCCATGCCTAAGTCAGTTTTCAGGCCTCTTTTTAATTAAATTGGAAGCTACTCTTCTTTCACAAAGCAAACATTCTCGAGCTACGATTGAGGAAATTAATAAACTTCTGCAGCGCGCGGCTGTGATAGTTTAACATCTGCACAAGATAAACGTCCCCAGTCCCACAAATAGCCCGCCGTGTCTCTTTCCCGTGGTAAATCTCTTTGAGGTTAAGGGCATATATATTTTCTCATTTTCTATTAAGCTGACGACCTATAACTGGCATCGTGGAAACTAATATTTGTATAAATATTTTCCAAATATTTCCTGTTATTTAAATAGTCTTTCTTTCAAACGTTGTTATGACGTTATGTGACTCTTCGAAATACAGCCTTCAATATATAGGCCTATCGTCTAGTTTATTTAAAAGGTAATTTGTACAATCTTTTTGATATCATTCATAGCACATTTTCTTACGATATTTATTAAGATTATGACCCCGTTTTTTCTCGACCTTGAAAATACCTTTTTCTCTTAAAGTGATCATTTCACTTTGTTCTAATTTAAAAAATTCTCATTTTGGTTCTTGAAAATGGGCTTAACATTAGGCTTATAGTGTAAAAATACCATCCCAAAAGTTTCAAAGTATTATATCCACAGGATCAATTTTAAAACCTTAAAGATGTAAACCAAAGTTTGAAAATAATTGGGAGTTGGTTTCAATGACTATGTGTATACAGTGAACCTGTGCACCACAACACACGAACTCTAGATGGACACAGCATGGCCTACATACAGTGTGTACTAGGTATACACTGAATGTTCAGTGCAGCTAATAGCGTGTGTGTGTAAATAGGAGATACACACAACAAAAGGCAGTCAAAATAGCCAACGGACTTTTTGAATTGGAGTAAACTGGTCATAAGCTTAACCTGTCTACTAGACGGTTCTCAAAATCAAGCTAATAAATTGCTACTTGTATCTAAATTAGAGTTTTTCATTCTATATTGTGGTTTGTTTCAGGGTTTTTGAGGACAAATACATGCACTCATACACATGTTTTGTCTCAGTTTGAGAATTTTTTTGATCAGCTGCTCACAAAGTTAAACGATCCCTTTAATCGATGCTTTGTCTTTTGGGAGTTTCTGACTTACTTACTTTCAAACATTCTTAAATTTGTTATGATACGTGACTTCTCGTTGTACATTGCGTAAGAATTGAAACATTTCATCTGAGCATATCGAAATGAGCCCCTTAATTTAGAGCCTTTACTATTTTCTAATCGAATTATTATCATTATTATTATCATTATTTACACTGGTTTATTTGCTTTCTAAATGGGTTCCATGATATTTGCTCCGGCGAAAATTGCTCCGCTGCAAATTCCACACATAAATAGAATGACCAACTTCAACCCTGGATTTGAGACTGTACCCTTTCCTAAATCTAGTCCTAAACCTAACATAAAACCCTATAATTACAACCCTACCCCGTCCCTGTATCTTAGAGGCCCGGAGCAATTGTCGCTGGAACAAATGTCGTGTCACCTTTAAATGTTCCACCTTTCTTCTGTTTCTCTTTGAATTTGACTGAATTCGACAAATTAAAATAAAAAACACATAAACGGCGATCATAATTTCTGTTTGTTGAATCTAGCAGAAACAACATGTTGCATTTCTCGTTAGATATGACAACTCCATTATACACGTTAGGCAAGTTACATTAACAGACCATTTTACTTGACAAGACATGCACCGGGACTGCGTGTAGGTTCTTCAATTACATCCATGTCCACATACATGACATATAGGCTTATATCATCATCGATCTTGGTGCCTTGCCGTAGTTCAGATTGCACTCTGCTGTCAAAAATGATATTGCCAAATATGATGTAATGAGTGGTCTATACATTACACAGTATCATTTTGTTTATACTCTGGCATCTTTGTATTGCATGAAGTTTGAGGTGTCTAGTTTACGAAAGATGATAAGATAAAATTATGTCTAAAGTTTTGGTAAAAGGTAAAAAATGTGAACTATACTCAAAAGTATCACTGATCAAACATTGCAATGTTCTAAAAGTGTAGCAGTCATTGAATGCATGTTAAGCCATTCGAATATGAATGGTATTTTTCTGGCCGTTAACATTTAGATTTAAATTTACCGCCCCCTCTCTGTAATGTGTTTACTTCTATTCAAAATCTGCCGTTTTGGAAACTTACTGAACGAAAGTAACTTACAAATTATATCCTGAAATTTTCGGCCCAGAGGGAAAGGGAGATTAAAAGAAGAAGATGATTGGAGAAAAACAAGTTGATTATGCAAAACAAAACAATACTTAACAGGTACTAAATAAATAAAATGTGGATGACGCCCCGTCCTCACACACACACACACCCAC
This sequence comes from Lytechinus pictus, assembly GCF_037042905.1. Taxonomy (NCBI): domain Eukaryota; kingdom Metazoa; phylum Echinodermata; class Echinoidea; order Temnopleuroida; family Toxopneustidae; genus Lytechinus; species Lytechinus pictus. Next base: position 10,640,694 of record NC_087263.1, on the reverse strand, counting down.
ACACACTTCTCACACTCACACCCGTCCGCACACACATACACACTGAGATGCTGATTTATTTACGAGATTCGGTATGATCGGCTTCGAGAACAAGAAAAAGGATGGAGAATAGAGAAATCCTGGGTTCATATAATCATGGACCTTCGGAGTATAGTAGGTCCATGAGAATATGATCATTGATAATATCAATATCATTATAACAGAGAAAAGTCAGAGTAAGCGGAGACAAGATATGGCGTGATATACAGTATAATTACAGCTCACTTGCATTTTCCTAAAGCGCTTTGCATACCACTATTGATCATAAAAGAAACAGATTTAATGTGTTTTGATTTATTTGCTTATTTCATTTATTTTCAATTGTTAAAATCAGAAATACACAAAATCAAAAGCAATAGGAGATTGGGAGGAAGGGAAAGAGAGAGGGGAAAGGGGGGGGGGGTCTATTCAGTTATATTTCATGTCTGAACTATATTCTGTGGAAGAGAATTTAGGAAAACTCATTCTTGATATAACATACCCCTTTCAAACGAAAGTCATTTATGTAATATGCAGCAGTTGCGTAATACAAACCTCATTCCACCGTTTCGCAACAGTACGCCCACATCATACGCAACTGTTACGAGACTGTCCTTAATTAAACGTTTACGGTATATTTAGCAGGACAATTAACGCTGCTGACTGCGGTAAATATTTTACCAAGTAATTTGCTTTTAATAAATTGAAAGTCAATAAACCTACAAATCTTATCTTGACGCCGGACAACATGCAGTCTTGTGAAATTGTCGATGTGGTTCGACGGCTCTTCTTCCTTGTTGCGATATTTTTCTGTTTGCAAGCACGACTAAAATGTAACATTTAATAAAGAGTTTCGCAACACTACGCGGACGCTTTCTGGAACGTTGAGAAGGTATTGTCAGAAGCCCTTCATTACAAAGCAGCCTTAGGAATGCTAAAGGTTTTCTGGGGGAAGTTTCATTATATTGAAAATACAATTTATGGCTTTCATCTAGTAAAATAAGATCGCATGATCGATCTTACTGTGTCATGATCTTGTTAATCCTGTTTGAATATATTTTAATGAAAAAAATAAATAAAAGATAAAACCTGATTAGTCGGACAAACATCCTAGAACCAGCGGGGTTTTAACCTTTCATCTACTGATTGCCTTCTCAGCGACTCTAACACCAGACCATCACTGGTCCATGATTCAATCACGATGAAATAGGAACAAACACCCCGGTACCACTTGTCTTTTTATCTGACTTGCATACTGTCAATACAAAACCAGCCTTTGTCGAAAATCGGTAAATCAAAACAGCAGTGTCGTTCTCGACTCTGGACAAACGACATAATTACATTTTTTTCGTCAGCTCAAAATCTCAGGACGATCTGCTTTCCCGGTTCAGCAATTTTCGACAAAGACCACTAAGCTGTCCATTGTAATTCTACGGGCATTTTCAATAGATTTACTGGTGTTGTAGAATCCATCCGCGTTGCAAATGCGTAAACTCGCTAATAGCTAGGGCATATTAGAAATCACTTCGCACACGCTTTCTAAAACGCAAAAAATAGTCTTTTATCAAAAGCCCTTCATAACAAAGGAGCCTTTGTCGAAAATCAGTGAATTAAAACAGCAGTGACTCTGAACAAACGACATATTTGCAATTTTTGGTCATGTCCGAATCTACAGACGATGCGCTATCTCGGTCCAACTTTCGACAATGAACTCTAATCTGTCCATTGTGATTTGACGTGCATTTTCAATAGATTCTGAACGTTGCAGATAGCGTCTGCGAAGCGATACTAAAATACGCTAATGTCGTAGAGGGAACAAAAACCTACAATTAGGAAGAATCAGAACAACGAGAGTTTAAGTTACCAAAGTCCATTACGTTTCATAGCAAAAATAATCATATGAAGAAGTGTTTAAGCATTTTATTCAGTCATTGTATGAAATCTATTTACATTTTTAGAGGAAAATATATGCAGTTATACATAAAATAGACATCGGCTGCCTTAATTGCTAACACCCTTTGTTATGGATTATTCCATGGATTTTTGTTGTTGTCTTATTTACGTTTTAAAAGGTTCTTTTCCATCCGTGTTGTCTTTTCTTGTCCCTGTTTCATTTACCCCGTTTTAAATGTATCGACTCTTTCATATTTTCGTCATATTTGGATGAACTTGTATGAGAAATTTCGAAATAGCTTCTTTATCATCTGAGATTTTTTTTTCATGCAGGGGATGAAGCGGGTGCCTCTATAAAGAGTGGGGTCCGTAAACTTATCATTTGTTAGACCGCAGTTTATTAACGAGGCCTATTCATTTGATTTATTTTGCAGAAAAGAAAGGTTACCTTGACTCACGTGGAATCTCGTCCGTCCAACAAAGTTGAAGGCCAGGTTGAATTTCTCGTGCAGTGCGAGACGAAAGGGAGCTCTTCCAAGAATGTGCTTACCGCCCTCCAGAAAGTCGCTGAGAATGTTCGACTTGAGAAAGAAGAAGTCACAAAGAGAGGTGGGCTCACTGTAGATTGTTACAAAAATATTCGATATTATCATACAATGAACTCAAACGATTGTCCAACTAAATAAAATATCAGAGAACTGGTGTGTAAATGAGCCAAACGGTTTAAGGGGACCGGGCCTGGCGTATGGTGCGAAAAACTGCGGGCGAAGTAATCGAGAAAAAAAACACCTTTTTTATACAAATCCCTATTTTGGCATAACATTTTTTTTAAAGAGTTACATTTCACAATTTTTTTCTTTCTAATTATATAAATGACGTTTTATAATGAAAATGAAAATAAAAAATGAAAATTTCAACAAATACGTCATGAACACAATAGTAATTGAGGAAAAGGTGTAAAACCAAAAAATAATAAGAAAATATGAAATAGGCCTATAAACCATTATATATACTAGAAAGAACTTAATGTTGTACCGTATGTCCCACAGTGTGTTCACAGTGTGAAACACAATCACCTTCTAACTGTTAAATTTGAGCATTTCAACAGTGTCAATCACATATGCACATATATAGTCCCCTGTATGTGAACACACTGTGATCACACTCGGACACTGAGTTCTTTCTCGCTAGGATATGCACGAATGATAATCAGGAAAGGATGCTTGATCACTTTGAAAACCTGAAAAAAAAATAGATAAATCGATTTATCCCCCATTAGAATGCCTCGATCCGCTCTGAAATTCTCCATTTCCAAATTTGAATTGTCATTTTTTTTATCGTTTTCTTCCTTAGGTCCATGGTTCCCGACAAGGGTTTACGAGTTAGATCGATGTACCCATCTTCTTTCAAACTACGAACCGGATCTCGATGACGGACATCCGGTATGACCTTTTACCTTTGTTGATTAGAAAATGATAACTAAATGCAAATAATAATGAAATTTAAGACAAGTCTTTATGCGTGAGAAAAAGCAATATCAGCCAAATAAAATGGTAGACCTTAATTGCATATTCTAATCTATCAAATTCATTATCGATATTTACCTGGAAAAGTTTTTCCCCTATGTTAATGCCATCTCGAATGTCTTTGAATTTACACTGATTTCTGAGCGAAAATCCCTCGAGTGATAACCAGTTTTCCATATGGTTAGTAGCATTCAAGCATAATTCAGTCAGACTATTGTTCTCGATTTGGCAACTCATTCCCCCTGTCTCCCCCTCCCCCTCTCTCCCTCTCTCTCTTTCTCTCTCTCTTATTGCTTTATTTCAAATAAAACTCTGATGGGTATCGACTTAATCAAATAAACAAAATGTGTCTTCGTATCATACGACTTAAAAGTTTATATTTTGCATTGAAATTAATGATCATTTCGATCCTTTCATTGTTAGTGTCATCTTAGGGAGGCTGATTGTTTAATGATTGCTTGATGTCAGTATTGAAATCACTATCAAAAATAATAATATTATTATTGTTATTTGTATTATCATTATTATTATCGTCCAATACATTAAACAGGGATTTTGTGACAAGGACTACAGAGAAAGACGACAGCGGATCGCAGATATTGCTTTTAAATACAAACAGTAAGTTTTAAAAAAATTCTTTAAAAATAATAATGATGTCAGAAAGTCCTAAATATTTCTCAACAAATGCAGAATAAAACAATTTATTTTACATGTATTTTTGTTATTAGATCTACCTTTTCCTTATAAAGTATAATAATACACATGTAAATTCTGTACTGTATTTCACAGAAACTTAAAATGCAATTATTATAATGTGAATTGACGGATCCATGGGGGAGGGTGGTTAAGATATTTAAAAAAGCAGCTAAAAAATAAATCCTATGATTACGACCGGGGAGATACTACATGCTAACCAGGCTTTCGGCATTCACTTTCTTTTTGCATTATGTTTAGCGGGCAGCCAATTCCTCGGGTGGAATATACAGATGACGAGCTCCGGACCTGGTGAGTTGATATTCGCAGATGCAGTGAAGAAAAGAAAAGGAAGGAAGATACAGGAGAGTCGAGAGAGAGAGAGAGAGAGAGAGAGAGGGGGAGAGAGAGAGAGAGAGAGAGAGAGAGAGAGGGAGGGAGAGATTGTGGGAGTGTGTGTGAGGGAGTGTGGGTTGGGGTGTGTGTCAGTGTTTTCTATAAGTATAGGATGGTGAATGAAGGCCGTCCTTGGTGTAGGCCCATATTGTGTGTAGGTGCGTTTGCGCGTGGGATAGGGAGAGAAAGGGGGGGGGGGGAGTGAATTGCAGGTGCCGGGTAAAAATGGCAGAGGTGAAAATGGCAGAGGTAATAATGGCAGAGGTAAAAATGGCAGAGGTAATAATGGCAGAGGTAAAAATGGCGGAGGTAAAAATGGCGGAGGTAAAAAGGGCAGAGGTAAAGATCATGACATGCTACATCAGCAAGGAAAAGATAAAGTCTTTCCGGTTAATATCAGTCATAATTATTGACCTTGAATGAACTCCTATCGACGAAATGAGTATTATGAACTGATGAGATATTATTCGGATTGTTTTTCATCATGTTAGGTCTATACTTTAACGTTGATGTGATTAAAATCAAACATTTTAATGCCAAAATGATTTCAATTAGTGAGTGATGAAAGGATTTATCTTGGCCAGTTCGTATAGTAGAACAGCACTTCATCACATACATTTTAAACGAATTTTAATGTGAACACCAATGTGCGATTGTGCGCTACCATTAACACACTGAAATAGACGAGTTCGGGATTTCTTTAACCACTTGCATAACTTGGATAACAGAAAAATAATATAACGTTTTGTAATAAAAATTAATTTTTCATATTTTAACATCATTATGGATCCGAATAGATTGATGTGATACGTATATACAGTGTAATTTAATGTGAATGATATAATAATAGCAACCAGTGTTGATTTTTTCAGAGCAATACCTCATTGCAGCTAGTCCAAGTGGATGTCAGGTTCCTTGACTAGTTTCAATGGTAACGTTTACTGCATGGTGAAGGTTTGCGGAAAATCCATCAAAGACTCAGAAATTTATTAGAAGCTTGATTTTTTGTGACGTCATATACTAGCAACTGCTCCGTATTTTATGCACCAAAATGTAAACTTTTCAATTTTTTTAATCAGTGGCTCATGATTGCTAACAAAAATCTTTCAGGAGCGGATGTGACATTATTTGTACGTTACTATACTTAAGGTACAATAAAAACCATTTCTTTTTTTTTAGAAAATAACATTTCATTGTTTTTTTTTATTATTACACCATATATGGGGAAAACTGCTCGCAAATGACGTCCCAATTAAAATGTAAAATTCTAATAGCTTTTAAAATCTTTGATAGATAGCATTTTAATTATTTTGTGCTATTTTTACAATAAATTTTATGTCAGTCTGAATTTCCCTTGTAATAAATTAAGTACAATACTTTGGATCCAAAGTGTGCTTCAAATTTGAATATTAGAATAGCGATTTGACATGAGAAGGCCTTGCATTTAAGTCCAGGAAAAAATAAGGAATACCAACTCAAGTGTTATCATTTTTACCTCAGCCATTTTTACCCCTGCTATTATTACCTCTGCCATTATTACCGCTGCCATTTATTCCTCTGCCATTTTACCTTCGCCATTTTTACCACTGCCTTTTTTAAATCTGCCATTTTTACCTTTGCCATTTTTTACCTTTGCCATTTTTACCTCTGCCTTTTTTACCTCTGCCTTTTTACCTTTGCCATTTTTACCTCTGCCATTTTTACCTCTGCCCTTTTTACCTTTGCCATTTTTACCTCTGCCATTTTTACCTCTGCCATTTTTACACCGAGCCGAATTGCAATCCAAATGATTGTAATGGTTTCTTTCTACAAGTAAATCAGGTTAGGCGGGAAATCATCCAAGCGGATGATTTCCTTATTTTATTTTCCCCCGATTTTACAATTTTTAAGGTTATAATTGTTTTGCTCAAAAGGTTTTAATTTGAACTTTTAGTTAAAAGGAGAAGAAGCCTTCGAGTTTTATTTTATTCACATTGTCTGTTCTTTACAAAAATGACATTTTTAAGCAACGAAATGTTTACTTTTCCATGTTAAGGACTGATTTCTCAATCACCATACATGCATTGAATATTTATGTACATGTAGCGTTTTTCCTTTAACATGCTCAAAGCGCAATATAATGATATGACAAAAAAGTAAACTCTGCTGCTCTCCAAGTGCTCACAAGAAATATAAAGGGGATATTATTGAGAAAACAGATATGTCTTTATTTAGCTTATCATCTTCTCCACCTTCTTCAATAATCAACAGTACACCAGGGGCCTGTTGCATAAAACTTTTTACCTGAGAAAACTCTGGTAAAAACTGAAAACTAAGGTTAGTCTGATTTCTGCCACTGACTTTAACACAGGGCAAAATCTCCGGTAAAAACAACCTGAGTTTTCTCTGGTAAAAAGTTTTATGCAACGGACCCCTGTCTTCCTTATAATGGCGTTAACACTGGCCACAAAGATCAAAAACTCATTTTGAATTACCTATGTGGATTTTAAATAAAGAACTTCAAAGTTATGAGCTTAATGGATGTATTTGGTAGACTAATATGTAAAACAGGGCCCCGTCTTACAAAGAATTACAATTGATCCAATCAATCGTCACTATATGGAAATCCATCTGTGTCATAATTTTTCCATAGGAAATTTGCAAAATATCCTTTGTAAACAAACGCGAACACACCAAATTGTCAAGAAAACGATAAATTTGTGAATATACACCGCATGTAGAAAAAACAGTTTGAATTAACATGCATTTTAGATGTTGGCGTTGCTGGCTTTCCATAGTTGAGATTGATCAGATCTATCGCAACTTTTTGTTAGACGGGACACTGATCTCGGTTATTCCTTTTTCGTCTCAGGAGTAGTAGACTTGTAGTATTGTTTTCAAGGAGTTTTCTTTCAATTTTAGAAACTACACCATTTCAAAGTAAATAACATGAAAAAAGATGGCCCCTTGATAGAGAAAAAAGGCCTTCATTGAAAGGCCTGCTTTTGTTGTCACAAGAGAATAAATTCTATTCTATATTTCTGTCATCTTTTATTTTTTTAAGGGTTTATGGCGTTACGTAAAGATGAAATCTTAATTAAGTGAAAAAGATATTACGAGGATTGGGTCAGTGTATTACAGAAGAAAAATAGCAATATGTAGATTTGAACTATTATACTTATTTTAAAACGTTTATCTCATCTGAATCAAACATGAATCACAACCGAATAGATTATGGAGTACCTAAGGGTTCTATACTATGTCCGCTAATATTCGTTTATTGGTTCATTTTAGTCAATGGTCACCTTAATAAATCTTTGTCTCGTGAAACATTGTCTTTTCTCCCAGGATTATACGGGACAATACTATTTAATAGTATAATGAAATGGAAGAAAAGAAATGTGTATGAAATGAAAAAAAAATACCGAACTTTCAATCGTGATCTCGAACAGCTAATACCATGCATTTACCGCACAAAAACAAAACAATACAAAACAGGGCATTGTCAAATTCAACATACCTGTTTTCCTTCCTGTTTTCTGTACGCCAATCGTGCTTAAATAGAAATTAAATAGAAATAATCTAGTCTTCGTCACAATACGGGCCTTACTTTATTCAAAAAAGACTATTACCCCCCTCCCCCGACATTTTCTTTAGTCCTGCCCCTTTTTCCCTTTTCTCCATCCAACTTTTTCTCCATCTCCATCTTTCCTTCTTCTTTATTTCCCTGTCGTTGCGTGTCTACCTTTCCATTCCACTTTCCTTGTATAACTCCATCTATGAATATTCAGACAGTTGCCATGAGATACTATATGTTCGATTCTCGTAATCGAATATTATCGATCCACGTGGTATAATTACAGCGCCACCTGTCGGCCCGGGGGAACAAACACGTATTTCTTGGTGATCGCGAACGGTCTGAGTGCGTAACAACGGGGTTATTTGAAATGAAAGGAATACGTAACGGAGAGGAATCTGGTTCACAAAGTGCGGGAAAATTTGGCATGGATATTTGTACACAAGTAGTCGTCTGCTCGCTTTCTGTTGACCTGTTGCACATCAAGTGAAAATGAACCACCGGTGTGTGGTACTGATGAGACGATGGACATGGGTAATAGGCCGTGGTAGTTCGAAAACAACAGCAAACAATCGGCTAGATGATCATTTTCATTAACAAACAACGGTGACACACGTTGGAACCAAGCAGGCAAGTGCAAAGAAAATATAATCAAAGAGTTGACAGCGATCTTACAACGAGCGTAGTGTTGACAGCGATCTTACAACAAGCGTAGTAAAATTCTCGAGCTGAAATAGGGTAGAGTGAAACCAGTCACATGATACAAAAACAACAACAACATTGATCACATGACAGTCTCCTTGAAGGCAGGTTCGTGTAAAGAATCTTATCTACAAAAAGTCTTCATTTCTCCCTCGGTCTATTTGTCTTGCATGTGTTACACCGAACGTCAAGCAGCATTATGACGTCATCTGTCATGCGAACTTGAAGATCGAATATGGAGTGCCAAAATTCCTTTTGACAGGAAAATATCAATATAAAGAGGGATGGTGCTGGGAAAGAAGGACACATAGATAGAAATTAAAGAAATTATTGATAAGGGCAGAAAGAATGAAAGGAAGATAGAAGCGTTTAGGGGTAGTGGCAAACGGAGCCAAACAAAAATGGAGGGTGCAGAATATAGGGCGTAGGGAAAAAGTTTGTAAAAAATAAAAATAAATAAATAAATGAGAAGAAGAAGCGAGCGAACTAAAATTCCGCAAAATTTCACCCTTTTACTCCTATTTTTGAGGGGTACGGGTGGCCAGAGTCCATAGGCGCCTTCATCTGTACGCTACTGAGTGCTGAGATAGTGACAAAACACCTTAACACGAAAGATTGATCAGATAGATCCAGACAGCAAGTATCACCGCGCCTTGTGTGGCACCCCAAAAATCACTAGTTCTATCATTAATCTCACTATAGCAACGCATCAGGCAAATTCTTCCCCTAGAGTGCTAAAATTGGAACCTGGAATAAGAGGTGATAAGGATAACGGAAATAAAACCGAAGTTGAATACTTGTAAGAATGATGGGGAAATGCAGACAGGGTGAAAGAGAGAGAGAGAAGGAGAAGAAGAATACAAACTCATTTTGATGAGTGAAGTGGTTGGATATCGATTTGATCCAGACAAAATATCATTTTAGACTCTTCAGAAAGATAAATGTCTCTCGTCTCAACAAGCAGCAAGACGTATCGTTATTAAACAAACGCAATTATAGTCCCCGGTTATCATGGTTATAGTCGTTTATGGTGGTCTGTACACGTCATCGCGTGAATATGAGTGCCTAATAAGCACACTTTGACGATTTTTGTGTGTTTGTGTTTGCGTGTTACGGAGGGATTTGTGCGTGTGAGCATGTGCGGGTGGGGCAGCATCTCCACTTTGGATGAAATCTTTACTAGATTTTTTTAATAACAAAACTAGTGATTGATTGATTTCATTTTGCCAAGTCACTCATACAACAGCATTAACATGAGTAGGCTTTTTTTTAAGTTTAGAATATCCCATGAATGACGGTGTTCTATACACAGTGTGTATACGTATAATGTGTGCGTGTGGGTGTGAGTGTGTGGTTTGGGTGCATGTGTAAATATCACAGGAGAAGCTCTTCTACGTTCAGTTGAATTCATTTGTATTTTCTTTTAATGAATATGTTTTACTATATAAACGAAAAACTATACCACACAAGCTTTGATTAGTGTTCTTGTTGTTTGATAACAATGAATACGGAAAAGGTCAATTTTTAAAGATGAGATTTATATACACTGATTGCAAGTCAGTTAGTCCTCTAAATCAATCTTTATCACTCTGGTATCGTGTATACGGTGTCGGGGTGTTTTTCATGTTTTATGATGGGGATGAGTATCATGTAATGATATCAATTGCAATTTTTGAACGAGACGTTATTTTTTTGTTTAAATGCATGCACAGAGTGTTCACATGTTGTATGAATATTGCGTCATAGTCTAGTTCAGTTCATGCTAGTAGTTCAGTCATTCAAAGAAAAGAACTCGACAATGTTAAATGTCGCCATCTCTGGCAGTAAATGAATATGCCAAACTGTTGGCCAACCCACTGAACTAGAAATACGTATCTCTAGTTCAGTGGGCCAACCGCACCTGTCAATTGACATGAGTCGTGTGTCCATTGAGTTTATTTATTAATGTTTTTTTGTTTTTGTTTTCTGCATAATATACGAAAAATGATAATTTCAATCATACCGCCGCTGTTTTCACAAAACCGCGTTATGAATGGGTTTCAGCGGACAGAAAGTTATTTCGAGATTAACGCGTTTACAGTTAAACTTTTCTTGTGGGGCTTGGAAAAATAGGTGGTCAATATAATTTATTGCACCATGCAAGGAGAATACGTAAGAAAAAGAGCAAGACTGTGTAATCTTTACAGCGTTTAGAAGCATTTATTATTATCATTATTATTATTTTATTTGGCAGAATATCAAGCAAGTCAAATACAATGATAAAAAAATAATTGTTACAATAATACAGTAACACAAATATAATTAAACACTGGATTTACCTGGATGAGCTGCCAGGCATTGGGCAAAGTTAACCAAATAACTATAGTCCGCGGACCGCCCTCACCCATACCCCATCCAGGTGAATCCACTGTAGCATTTTCATGCGAAAAAAAAACATAGCATAACATTTTGTTGCATTTGTTTGTTAACATGATCAAAGCAGAGATAAACACAATTAATAACCCCCCCCCCCCTCCCCCTCTGAAGGTAGGAAGTGAGACTAATTGGATTCATCCCTTAGTTTGTTATTACTTTTTTTTATGAATTTATTTCTTATGAATCCATTCGTGCTACAGGGGTCTGATATATCGTCAGCTGAAGGCTCTGTTTCCTACACACGCATGCAAAGAACATATCGACGCCTTCAACGTACTCGAAAAGGAAGGACTTTACAGGTAACGTATTAAAATCAACCCTGAACACTTCCCAAATTGTAAGATACGCGCATTTCTCAGCTTTAATTCATTGATAATGAAGTTATAGACACACTCAACAAGTCTTTTGTATCTGTATTACAACAAATAACATGTTTTAAAGTAATAAGACATGTTGTGTGAACTTCACACAATATGGAGGGAGAAATTATAAATGAGACATGATTTTCACCGGGTACCCAACATGCCCAACAACAATACATTAATATATTTAAAAGGCACTCAATGTACACTGTACTCATATATCTCAAAATGTTAGGTTAGGAACAAAGTGAGTCCAATGCCCCGTCTTACAAAGAGTTACAACTGATTCGATCATCTTAAACTATATGAAAATCCAACAATGTCATGATTTTTTCTCGAGTAAATTTGCGTGATGTCCTTTGTAAATAAAGAGAAGCACACTGAATTTTCAAGAAAACAATGAATGTATGATTTATACATCTCATATAGAAAATATTTCGAAGAAACATGCAGTTTAGATGTTCACGTTGCTAGCTTTCCATAGTTGTGATTGATCGGATCAATCGTAAGTCGTTGTAAGACGTTGCCCAGAACTGCTCAAACGACCCCTGATTCTTTACCAGAATAAAACATTTTCATTATGTTTTCTGGTACCCAACAGCATGATAACAACCACCTCCAACCCCCCCCCCCCTCCCCACCCCCTGCTTCTCGCTATTCTTCGTGACGTTTATACAGCAAAATCATGTAGTAAACTGCCGATTCGTCTATTGCCAATTCCACTCATCACATGGTCTACCTTAATTTAGTCTCATGCCATTTCGTCAATCGACATTTCGTCTAACAGCCATTTGGTCCAATAACCATTTGGTCCAATAATCACTTCGTCTAATCCCCAGTTCGTCTTTTTCGTCTCGTAACCATGCAGTTGGTCTAATACCCATTTTCTTTTAATACATTTCGCCCAATTAACACTTTATCAAATTAGACCAATTGGTATATAGACTAAAAGGCTATTGGACCAACTGGTTATTAGACAAAATAGTGTGGACGAAATGGAAATTAGACCATGGGGATAGTGGACGAACTGATGGTAGACCAAATGATAGCGGACGAGTTGGTAATTGGACAGATTGACATTATATCAATTGGAAATAAACCAATCATGTTAATCGGCCGAAAAATTAAACGGGCGTTCTTTTGATAAATATTGATTGATATTAAAGGTATTGTTTAACTTTGTGATCAGCCGATTAAAAAAATTCTCAAACCAAGATGAAACATGTGTACAAGTACATGTATTGGAACTAATAAACCCTGAAAACAACCATTATTGAGAATGAAAAGCTAAAACTACAAGGCAAACCCCGATTTTTTAAATAGGCGTCTTATAGACGCCTAAATAGTACACATAAGTGTATAGGATGAAATTAAGATGGTGTTTTCGGTCACTTTATATTTCAATTTTTGAAGCACTAAATAATTATTTTCGAACGCAATTTTTTCTGGGCTTCATTTTTGTAACATATCACAGACACAAGTGACAAGTGTGACCTTCTAGCTCAGATTTTAAAAAAGTCAAACCAATGTTAACCAATCACTTTAATCAAAAGGTATATGGATCTAGGCATTTAGTGCATGATTTTATTAGAAGGCCACACTATTTATGTTAATAGAGAAAAGCTTCACTTTAATGTATCATTTTTCTTCCCTTCTTAGTGAAACATTTATTCCACAACTTGAGGACGTGTCAACCTTTTTGAAAGGTAGGCAAAAGATTTTTCCACACGAAAACTATGTTTAGAAATTGTTTAATGTAATATAATTCTGGAAAGTCTACTAATTATTCAAAATACCTAAATTCCAATTGCATTAACAAAGAAATACGCGCTATAACTTTAAACATAAATAGTGTTTTGCATATTTTTGTGATTATTTACACATTTGTTTATATACATTTGGTAGCTATGAATAATCATTATCTTTATTTTATATATTATTATCATTACTATAGTTTTTATTAGTATCATTATTATCTATTGTATTATTATTATCATTATCACCATTATTATCATCATTATTATTATTATCATTAGTATTATTATCATTATATCTGTCATGGTTATTGCTGAAGTTCTCATAATGACTACTCTTATTAGAATAATCATTATTATCTTTATTGTCATTCTTATAATTATTATTATTATTGTTTTGCTATAATTACTATGAATATCATCAGTATCATCGTTACTATTATAATTACTTATTGCTGGTGATTAAATTAAGATTGAATAGTTGAAATTAATATTGAAATTAACGTTTAATTTCTGATAATACGTTCTCCTTCTTTCCATGAAAGGTAAAACGGGTTTTCAGCTGCGGCCTGTAGCTGGACTTCTTTCAGCACGTGACTTTCTAGCTAGTCTTGCTTTCAGGGTGTTTCAAGCAACACAATATGTGCGCCATTCCTCAGCTCCCATGCACACACCCGAGCCGTAAGTCCCCTTGATTCACAAAAAACCTTAAAAACGAATTACATTGAAATAGGGGTGACAACGGTGTTTTGAATTAAGTGGGTTGTCTTGATTGATATGCATAATTTGTTGTATCAAACTGTTTAACCACTTAAAACCAAATTAAACTACTTGCTCTTATTCTATTCAACTTCTGTGTTCTTTTTTGTTTACTATTAAACTATTAACTATTTGAACATTCAAATTTTGAAAGGTTTAATCTGCTACTAGAACAATAGTTTAAATAATATAAACTTTAGAACAAAAACTACTATTCGATACAATGAAGAGAATAGACTGTTTTATGATATTTTATATGCCGCAGAAATAAGAATAAACATTGTAAATAGATAATCAAGAATAGATTTTTTTAAATGATGACAAGTATTATTTATTTCTTACAGGGATTGTTGTCATGAACTTCTTGGTCACGTGCCCATGTTAGCTGATCCAACATTTGCACAGTTTTCGCAGGTGAGTAGAATAAGCGAAATGACGAGTCCATACGTTTTATCAGTACTGGCTAATTTACATTTGACATAACTGTCAAAATCAGCGTGACCCAATCAAAGCAAATGGCCGTATTTACAGCCTTAAATATTCAAACATTACCCTAGACTGCAAAGAAAACTTCAAGTTTTTGAAGACTTGATTTAAGAAAGATTTGGACTTGTTCATGTTCATCTGATTGTTAATTGTTATGTTTAGGAAAATAAAGTAGAAATAAAAACGCTCTGAGTTTATTTTTTTTAATATGACTGTGTTTGAATGTGCGTTAAATAAACTGACTTATACATGTTATAATGTATAATTATTTGTTTGTCAACAACGTGAGACAAGTGGGAGAGAAATAAACATCTTTGAAATGGTTTCTTGGAAACACTCATGAAATTGTTCTGCATTTCGATCATTCCGATAATTATCGATTTGGATATCATGAGCATGCGCAGACCGATATAATCCTACTTAACCCAATGACTAGAGAGTTTTCTGATTCCCATAGGCTTTGTACAGGAATCACCGGGCTCCAGTTGGCTATGGGTTAAAAGTTATCTTTTATCTTCCGTCTTGAATTCAAAAGCTCTCTGATAACCTTATCATTTTCACCATGAACAAAGACTCATCAATTATCATGAAATAAATGCCATTGCTTTGTAAAAATATCATAAATATGGAATGTTTTTTGTAATCCGTATGTCTCCTAAAATCTACATCATATCACAGGCGCAAGTTGGGCATCACTTATTTTACGAAATATTTATATATCTATTTTCAGGAGATAGGGCTTGCTTCACTTGGCGTATCTGACGAAGACATTACACGACTCGCAACAGTAAGATAAAACTTTTTCTTTAGTAAAAAGAATCCCAATTATCCTGACTACTTATCCCTTTGTTTGCTAAAGATGGGTAAAACAGATTTGCGAGTAACTCTTAAAAATTTGATCTTGCATAGGCTGTTGATGATTGTACATTCCAAAAATTGTACCCAATTTGATTTTTTATAAAACATTAAATTTTGCTTAGAATTAATTAGAACTAATTAAAGTATACATGGATGATAAAACGAGGAACGCTAATTATATAAAGAATCTATTTTAGTTTCAACCTTTCAGTTGTATCTCTTTGTACACTGAATTAAAGGTGGAGGATATTAAAGGTAATATTGTTTTTTTAATGATGTTTTCTATTAAACTAGATTACATATTGCATCATTATGGATCTTACCCATGACTATGGGAATTTATTAGACTATCCAGTATTACTATAAAAGAAAAATACTAGGAACTAGAAATCGACTGAAACTATTCAAAGATGAATCGCTAAATATTCACATTGATGGAACCCCCCTAACAAGAGTTACCCAGTGTAAACATTTAGGAGTAATTTTAGATGAAAATCTGTCATGGGGAAAACACATTCAAAATGTGCAGAAGAAATGTAGTAGCGGTTTGTTTATGCTAAAATCGATACGAAGTATGGTTTGACAAGGATACAATGATTCTAGTCTATAACGCCCTGATTTCATCTCATTTGTCATATTGTGATATAGTATGGGGAAATTGCGGCAAATGTTTAAAAGATAACCTCCAAAAGATTCAAAATCGGGCAGCTCGCGTTATCAATAATACCGCCTGGGATTCATCCGGAAACGAAAATCTAAATGAACTAAATTGGGATAAACTTGAAAAGAAAAGGAATGAAAGTGTTGCAATAATGATGTTTAACGTACTCAATAACTTAGCCCCTTCATATCTAATCAATAGATTTTCCCTTAAAGAAAGATCACATAACACAAGAAGTGGGAATCTCAATTTGGAAACAATGCAAATAAAGTCTGAATCTGCAAAGCGCATGTTTATGTACAGAGGCGCCAGTATGTGGAACTCATTACCCACTAATATTCAAGCGGCACAAACGAAACACAATTTCAAAACAGGTCTAAAGAGATTATCTGTGTGATATGGATCACAATGACTATTTTTCTGTTTAATTTTCTGTCCCCAGTACATGTATTATTTTCCAACCATTTCATATGTTTTGCTTTTATATGGCATGAGTATTAACTATATAAGTTTTATAATTAATCTCAGTGCATGTTTAGTTATGTTTAGTTATCATAAATTTTCCAGACATTTTTGTATGTTTAGTTTTTATCATTGATAAATCATGACTTGTATTCATTTTCTTGTACTTGTTTGTCCATTATAGAAACATGTATTTACTTTGACATTTTACTTTACCATGTACACATTTACTATTACCATGTATGCACCGCTTTGTTCCAATTTACCGATAGATATTTCATGATGTAAATTATTGATGTTTTTGAAAACGGGATATAATTTCTTCGTCTTTTTCTTACTATCATTATTATTCTTTTTCTTCTTCTTCTTTTCTTCTTCTGTTATCTTCTCTGTTGTCTTTTCTCTTTTTCGTCTCCCTCTCACTTTTCCCTTCTTCTTCTTCCTTTTTTTTTCTTCTTCTCCTCCCCTCCTCTTCACGTTTCAATGATTGCCTTGTAATATTTCATTGATGCTCCTTTTCCATATATATTGTTCGTTATACACTGGTTTTAAAATGTTTACTTTGTCAATTGTATGTTCCACACGGCCCCAATGGAAATCAGTCTGTGAACTGTTTGGGCTTTTTAACCGTGTATAAATAAAATAAATCTATCTAAATCTATCTATCTATCTAATCTATACAATTTATTATTAATCTAATAGTAGATAAATTGCTTCATTAACATTTAGGATTAAACGTATATATAATTTTTTTTTGCATTTGTACTGTAATGAAGTGAATACGAATGACTTCACTTGATCGATAATTATGATTTTTATTCGTCCGTTTGTATTCGGTTCTGTTTCCGACAGCTTTACTGGTTTACTGTAGAGTTTGGACTATGTAAGCAGAATGGTGAGACGCGGGCGTGTGGGGCTGGTTTACTTTCAGCCTTCGGTGAACTACAGGTGAGTAAGTGATGATTTTGTTTCAAGTTAATGTCAATCATATATCATTATTCAAGCAACTTTATATCTTTTTTTAACCTGATATTCATCGCCAAATTGTAGTACGGTATTGTAATGTATAATGCATTTTGTTATTACACTGTATGTCATTTATGTATTCCCTGCTTGTTCTGTTATACTCAAATAAGTCCTGTGCGTTATTTATTCTATATTTGTATTTATTCCTTTCTTTTGAACGATTTGAATATTAAATAAAGTGATGAATTACTAATTAAAATAAAATTGTTTTACCATATGATGTTCAGGAATGCAAAACGAACAATTCCATATTTGGCTGATTTTGTTTTAAATCTTGTTTAAAGGACAAGTCCACCTCAATAAAAAGTTGATTTGAAAAAAGGAGAAAAATCCAACAAGCAAAACACTGAAAATTTCATCAAAATCGGATGTAAAATAAAAAAGTTATGACATTTTAAAGTTTCGCTTAATTTCACAAAACAGTTCTATGCACATCCTGGTCGGTATGCAAATTGGCAGACTGATGACATCACCCACTCACTATTTCTTTTGTATTTTATTATATGAAATATTCTAATTTTCTCCTCCTTGTCAAGTGCAACAAATTTTTATTTCTTCCTGAACATGTGGAATTACCATTATTTTAACAGTTTATGCTTAAGTTAAGGTTGATTCTTATTGTCGAATCTGTAAAAATTGAAATATTGTATTATTCAAACAATAAGAAACAAAAGAAATAGTGAGTGATGGATATCATTGACTCTCTCATTTGCATATCGCTGAGTTGTGCATTTAACTGTTTTGTGAAAAATAAGCGAAACTTAAAATTGTCATAACTTTCTTATTTTACATCCGATTTCGTTGAAATTTGCAGCGTTATGTTTGTTTGATTTTTCTCTAACGATTCAAATCAACAATTTTCTGGGGTGGACTTGACCTTTAAATTTGACTGATTTCTATACTTATTATTTGTAGTACGCCCTCTCCGACAAACCAGAGCATCGTCCCTTTGAACCGAACAAGACAGCCATTCAGGAGTACCAGGACAATAACTACCAACCCATCTACTTCGTGGCAGACTCATTTACCGATGCTCAGTCAAAGCTCAGGTGAGGTCGGAAAAAAATTGACAGAATTTCATGAGACGAATAGCCACATATTATAGTGGAAGAGCCGTGGTCTAGTGGTTCTGACTCTCGCCTTGTAAACAGAGGGTCGTGTGTTCGAATCCCACCGCGGTCTAGCGTCCTTTGGCAAGGCGTTAATCCCCACTTTGCCACTCTCGACCAAGGTGCTAAATGGGTACCCAGTAAGATGCGAAAGTTACTGTAGACGGGTCAATATACGACCAAAAATACCCTTACCCGGAACAAATTGCAACAAATGATTTTTCAACGGTTTTTTTTAATACTATTTGACCTCAGGAATAACATATTAAAAATCTACCAAAATCCGCCTCCGGGAAAGTGGTTGTTTTTAAGATGGCGTCCAAGATGGCTGCTATTCACTAAAAATGGATACTACTGACTCATTATCCACCCTAGAATCCTATTTCGGTTCATTTTTCCATGGCCTAAGGGGTAAAACTTTTATTGATACAGGCTAGAGTGAATTATAAGCCCTCCATTGTACCTGGCAAATCGAAGATGGCGCCCAAAATGGCTGCCGTAGGCTGAAAATCCACATTTTATCTAAGTGGCTGTCCACTGGCTGTCCTTGTAACTTGTTCCGATGTACTACTTTACCATTAAAATCATTGAATAAAAACCAAATTAAAGCCACTTAAGTAAGTAATAGATGAATTTTTGAATTTTTTTTAGCCTACGGCAGCCATTTTGGGCGCCATCTTGGATTTTCCTGGTACCCTAGAGTGCTAATATTCACTCTAACTTGTATAGATAAATGAATATGAACCCAAAAAGGATTCTAGGGTGATAATGAGTAAGTTATATCCATTATCAGTGAATGGCGGCCATCTTGAAAATAACCACTTTCCCCATATGCGGATTTTAGTAGATTTTTAGTATGTTATTCCTGAGGTCAAATACTGCCAGAAACAGTTGAAAAATTATTTGTTGCAATTTGTTCCGGGTCAAACCATATATTGACCAGTCTACTGTATGTTTGAATTTGCCAGCGCCATTATGAGGCTGCGATGAATGCAAGGAATGCTCCCCAGGGAGTGGAAATTGTGCACTTCTCGTGCGGGATTTAAATAAATCCAATAACAATGGTAATAATATGCTGTAAAGCGCATTGGACCGATATGGGAAAAGCGCTGTATAAAAACCAGCTATTATCATTATCACTATTTTGTAATTTTCACATCTTTTATAAGCTGTCATAAGCTATCGAAATCCCTGAAGCTAATTGGCTCAGAACAAATTTTACAATAAAAAAATCACTATTTGCTTTATGAAACACTACCATACTATTTGATTGTGGTATTATGGGGATGGGAGTTTCTGCCACCCATGTGAGGGATATAGAGCCAAGCGTTGATCTTGCGCTGCGCACAGTGGCTGCCGGGCTCATTGCAAGATTGATTGGGCAAAATGATTTTTTGGAGTATAAAAAATTGTTATTTCGCAGTTACAACACTTATATACATGACTTATATAGTAAAGTCTCTCATTGACTGTGTGCTACAAATAACTAGTCTTTAAACTAAACAGTTCGAGAAACCATTCATAATACAGAGAATGAATCGGCGTATAAAGTTGTTCATAATTATACTCAGAGAAAAAAAATGTTTTTGAGAGGAATGTACCTGTTTCTCTACTGGGTAACATAATTAGTGTATTGAGTGGTGAATTGGCGTTTTATCATTCAATTGGGCCCATATTAAAAGACTACACAAATCAGAATGTTGCATTATGCTGGAGACAGATGTGAGTGGTTGAGGACCAGAGGTGGCGCTATTCAGGCTGCTGGCTCTTTACTCTTAAAAAACAGGACAAGAGTAAATTTAACATTCTTTTCTCTCTTCTACTACACAGGCTTTACGCCATGAAGATGCTGCGTCCTTACAACGTTCGGTACGACCCTTATACCCAAAGCGTCCAGGTCATCGATAAGGTGGACAAACTCCGCGACGCCATACGGGATCTCAACGGACAAATGGTCGTACTTACCTCCGCCATCGAGAAACTTATGTAACAAAGTATATTGATAGGTTTAGCGTCAGGACATATGCCTATACCTGTTTCAGCGACCGCTATAACATCTCGTCTGTTCTGTTGGCGTTTCTTTGCATGCATGGATTGTTATTCTAGCCCTGCTTGGTTTTCATGACATTTTCCTTGGTCCGCGTCAATCCAAAACATAATTTCAAAGCGATTCCAAACAATAATCATTACGGTTACAATGCCAGATTCGGGAGGTTTTTACGCAGCGACGCACGGACGATTCAAGAATAAATTAAATCGTTTGAGCATGCCCGTCAAAATGACAAAGAACAGCTGGGAGGTCTTTTTTTCGAAAGTTAGTGAAACGGAACAGCAGTTTCGTCCGAAGTTTCGGAGTAAACGAAAAATTGTAGATATGTCGTTTGTCCAGAGTCTAGGACTATATTGCCGTTTTTAATCACCAATTTTTGACAAAGACTGTTCTCTGCCATGACGGGCGTGTGATGATACCTTTTCTCTGTTCTTGAATTATCCGTACGTTGCAGTGCAAAATTTCCCTAATGAAGATCAAACTCCTTACGCCTATCTAAACAAATTTGTCGAACTTATCTCTGGTATTAACCCCCCAAAAAAATTAACAGTGTACTCACAGGTTTGAGGTCGGATGAAAGTGTTGTGGGCGCCGTTTCATGAACATTGTCAGCACTGGCAATCGTATTTCATACTCGAACAGTTACAACACAAACAGTCGGTGCCCGGTACCTCTCGGCCACTCAAACCAAAGATTTCACTTGAATTTTATCCCTTTTGTGCGCCCCTTTACATTAAACATAGCTATTTATCATTCAATGCCATTTGCATTGGCGACGATTTGCTTCATTGAGAATGCTCACATCGATACAAGAAAATCAGTCTCAAAGTTATTAAAATTAAAATTCAAACAAAATTTATTTTCTTCAATTTTTACAAAATACCAATTGACAATATAATCCAAATTATCATCATAAAAGACTGTAAATATATACAAGATTTGTTAACCGAAGAAGGCATAATTCCCTAAAAGCAAAAAGCTTGTGGCGGGATATGCCTGTAACACAAAACAATGCAAATACTAAACGGTAAAGGAAGTAAGGCTAGGAAAGGACAGGAAGAATAAAGACAAGGGAAGGTTAATAATAATTGTAATCGTCATCACCATTAAACTAAGATTGTTGATGCCTCAAATTCTATCTTATATGTCTTAAGAGAACTTAGGTCTGAAGCCAATAACATTGTTATGAATAATGAGATGACGTTCCAGTCAAGTGCTGCAGTCTGTGGTGCCTCCTCAAAACATTGACAGGAAGCCAGTAATCTTTTTTTTGGAGGGGGGGGGCATATTTGTTGTTCCTCATGTCCAATTCCCACCCCCTTGTAAAAAAAATGACTTATAACTGAGAAAAATATGTTTGACGAATTTTTATCCTTGATCTACAAATCGTTGTCTTTGAATATAAAATAAAAATGTTAGAGAATGAATTAAAAAAAAACCTTGAAAACGAAAAGAGGGTAATTAGATTTAATCTCCAAACCTCTTTTTCAATATAAATATATTGTGACCTTACATTCTGGCAGGATGATTATTAAGAAATACAACATAACATAGGTCACCTGATATGAAATTTCCGTTTATCGTTCCTTCTCGTTATCCTGCGTCACATGACTTAGTCATCTATCACGTGATAAAAACAGGTGTCATATGATTCAGTGGGTTTGACGTTTTCCTTTTAAGCAAAACTATAGTGACTTTCGCCTTTTTTACGCACAGTTTCGGAGAGTCTTTATTACTATTAGAATATTTCATTATCATATTCAGTAGGACAGGAATATTTCACATTAAAAAGAAAATCATGAATGACAGTATTTTTTTCCTTTTACGCAAATGATACGGATTTCATTGAACCTAATTGCATAATTGCAGTTTGTGGTGACGAAACCTACTTTCACCCTTATTTATCATGTTTATGATACAGGGAGTAAAAAAAACCCTGCAAATACCAAAGTTGAGCGCCATCATGTGCTTGGAAAAACACAGGTCTATTTCTTCGGCAAGCTTCCATTTCAAGATTTGATTTATAAATATATATAATAAATAGAACTATTTATTTCCGTGTACATAAGCAAATTATTCATGTTTAGAAACTAAAAGCTTATGACAAAACAATAAGTGTTTTTATATAGGTGTCAGTTTATTGTGGGGATAATATGGTTGATATTATAGTGCAATAATGTATTGCTGTTGAAAAATACACCGTGAATCGAATGTATATCTTGTCTGATACCTCTGATACGATATTCTTATCGTAGGATAGTATTAAATAATCCACGAATGAACGTGATTAGATTTGAATCGTACATGTACCTGTTATACTGTACATTGTATAATGTGTTTTATCCGGCCTTGATCTCCATTTGTCAAAAGAAAGTTGTAAAAAAAAAAACGAAACCCGCTATATATCATTTATTGAGCAATAAAGTAGTGAATGCAGAATACAATTTATTCTTTAGAGTTATTATTTGTAGTGTTTCTTAAATGTAAAAATAATGCATTTCAAATTCCGTTTGTACAATGTGATTTAAATTTTTAATAATCTGAACACATTATTTTGAATAAAAGTCCATATAAATAATGCGGGGCTTTCTCTAAAAGCAATTTTTTATGTACTGAAGAGAACACCCTGTCCAAAGAAAACATAAGTGAATGAATAAATAAAATAATTAATAGATAAACAAATAAATACGTACATAAATAAATGAATAAATAAGTAAATAAATAAATGAATAATCAAGTTAATAAACAAATACGTGCACTGCTGTAAAATAGTTGCTCCATAACCAACAAATGACTTTGCATGATTCAAATTACGTCCTTGTCGAAGAAAAATACAGTGTCACTCACAATGTGAAACACTCTATAATAAGTTTACCCAATATTGGGTAAACTGGGAACATGTATGTTTGATGGATAAATGATACCAAATACTTTATAAATTTAAGGCAATGTTACGTTGAGATTTACCCTTTAAACTTGCTTTTTGCCCAATATGGGAAAAAATTTACATAGCAAACATGAATGTTCCCTTTCTACCCAATATTGGGTAAATTTTTACTCAATTTTTTTAAGAGTGTATATTGTAAGAACACGGTGTGAACACTCTTTGCAGTGTGACGACAATATGAATTTTGTTCATTTTCAAAGGGTTTATTTTCACATTTTCACACACTGAAAAACACTGCGACCACAGTGTCACATAATTCGAAGTCTGGTTAAAACTTAGGCCATATGGTCTAACTCTGTGACTGTTAAAATTATGGGAAGCCAAACATTTCAAAATTTCATGTGGCCTTTACTTATGTTTTAACGATTACGATAACTATTTCAGAAATTATTCCAAGTCAGTTATGAATGATTTTAGTGTCAAATGAGCTGGCAAACTGAACTTGGCCTGTTAGAGATACTTGTCTACACATGATTATTTAAACCACAACTTTCATGACTTTAGCCCAGGGGCCGTTTCATGAAGCTGTTCGTATGTTGTGAGCGACAAGAACGACTGGTGATCTTTTCTTGTGGCAAATGATATGGTCATTGTAATATGTTCATTTAGTGCTTACGAAATGTTCACCAGTCGTTAATTTACGAACAGCTTTTTGACACACCGACCTGGTTTAAATTAAACCTGAGTTCAAAATGTTCGAAATACGGGTCATTCTGTTCACACCCCCCTGTCCACACTGCGGGACACGGAAGCATTTCATGACGGACTTTCACGGAAGCATTATCAATGCCCTCAGTATTGATGAAAAATTATGATTTATGATCATCGATCACGGTCCTACGAAAAAAATCACGGGGTTCAAGGCAATTTTCCCCCATAGGTTTAAAGCTGTGACGTGAGAAGCCATTGGTTTTGGGAAATCTAACCATCCGGTCACTAATCACCAACTATCCGTGACCCATATAAAGCTGAATATCCAATTTGTTTGTAGTTATGTTTTTATCAAGAATCAGATCAAATTACAATATTTACATTTCATGACGGACTTTCACTTAAGCATTATCATCAATGTCCAGAGTATTGATAGATGATAATGATTTATGATTGAGGTATGGTCAAGGTACGACCCTTCTCCTACGAAATTGGGACGGGGTTCAAGGCAATATTCCCCCATAGGTTTAGAGCTCTGACGTGAGAAACCATTGGTTTTGGGAAATCTGACCATCCGGTCACTAATAACCAACTCTCCGTGAGACCGTGTCCCATTTAAGCTGAATATCCATTTTTTTCTTGTATTCGTGTTATTATTAAGAATCAGATCAAATTACAATATTTACATTTCAAGATGGATTTTCGAGGAACCATTATCAATGTCCAGAGTATTGATGAATGATAATTATTTATGTCAAGGTACGACCCTTCTCCTACGAAATTATGACGGGGTTCAAGGCAATTTTCCCCATAGGTCTAGAGCTCTGACGTGAGAAGCCATTGGTTTGGGGATATCTAACCATCCGGTCACTAATCGCCAACTCTCCGTGACCCATATTAAGCTGAATATCCATTTTTTTGTATTCATGTTTTTATTAAGAATCAGATCAAATTACGATATCTACATTTCATGATGGACTTTCACTTAAGCATTATCAATGTCCACAGTATTGATGAATAATCATAATGATTTATGATTATCGGTCAACGTAAGACCCTGTTCTACGAAATGATGACGGGGTTCAAGGCAATTTTCCCCCATAGGTTTAAAGTTGTGACTTGAGAAACCATTGGTTTTGGGAAATCTAACCATCCGGTCACTAATCCTCAACTATCCGTGACCCATATAAAGCTGAATATCCAATGTTTGTAGTTATATTTTTATCAAGAATCCGATCAAATTACAATATTTACATTTCATGGTGGACTTCCATGGAACCATTATCAATGCCCACAGTATTGATGAATGATAATGATTTATGATTAAGGTATGGTCAAGGTACGACCCTGTCCTACGAAATTATGACGGGGTTCAAGGCAATTTTCCCCATAGGATTAGAGCTGTGACGTGAGAAACCGTTGCTTTTGGGAAATCTAACCATCCGGTCACTAATAACCAACTATCCGTGTCCCATATAAAGCTAAATATTAATTATTGAAGGGGAGGGTCTACACCACGTTTCATTCTGTTGCTTCTTTATACACGATAGCCTACATTCTTATGTTCATAATGTATTTCTACCCCCCCCCCTTCTAGTGCATCGACGGTCCTGTACTTGTTATAAAAAATAATTCGTAAGAGGTACTGATATAATGACATTTCTTTGACTAATAACTGTCGATATCAATTTCAATGAAACAGAGCTCCGCACCCGTCATAGGCCTACTGATGATGACAAAGAATGTTGCCAGGCCATTTGTCAGTTGATAACTATTGGAAAAATATAGAGGTCTGATTTAAAACGTGACATTTATCTAATGTGTATACATACTTAAGACAAGAGGAAAGCACTTACATACACACATCCCCACACACACCCCAAACGGCGCACATACCCATACACACACTTCTCTGTTTCTTTTTCGCTCTTTCGACATCCCTGTCTTTGGATATGGATGATGAGTTCATCTTTCTGTGCGTGTGTGTCCGTAGTTTTGTGGGTGCGGCTGCGCGTGTGGTTGGTGTATGTGTGTGTGTGTTTCACATGATGTTACTCTTATTATTTAATGATTGAATATATCCACCCCCCGCAATATCTACGTATATATGCGTTATGTTACAGTCAGTGTCGGCTCTTGAAAGTGTGTGTGTTTGTGCGCATGTGGGAGAGACGCTTTGAGCAAGGGGACGGTGGGTGTGCGCGTGGGTGTGTTAAGTCCACTTGTAGGTGTGTTCTTGTAGGGTTGTGGGGACAGAGAGGAATTCGTTGTCAATATATTATAACTATTGGAAATGAAAACTAACACGAAAGAGTCATTTTATAATCTTGATGCATAATGACATTGTTACTTAGCAATTAACAAAAAAAAACTAATTTGGCTTATTTTATGGAAAAGGGTAAAGTTTTTTAGCATTCCTTGCCCTTGGCAGAATAATTGCGGTGTGAATGTAGTAAAGTTTAAAGTTGGTAAATTACCCAGGTAAATGTTCTGAATGGACCTATAATATTAAGTTCCAAGTCTATTTTTTAGAATGTTGCATCATGGGCAATTAATCAGGAAATAAGTTGGGTAGAGCTGACGCTATATATTGAAAGCAGCCGAGGCATGTTGCTTTTTAACCTTTATCATATGAAAACCTTGTGGTAAATGCCACCATCACACCGGCAAACCCGCCAGAAAATCGACAAAGGCTGTCACATTATTACCAATTGCATACCATCTGATCGGTTTGGAGTCGAGTTCATTGGTATGGCAGTGGCACAACCTTCGGAGACGAGTCACTAATGTTTGCAGAGCGGAAATCCAGTGGATGACTGTGCTTGCTATATCGAGACGACTGATGCAAATCACGGGAGAGGCTCCCGGGGCTCTCTCCTCTCAGTGGCACCCT
Organism: Lytechinus pictus; assembly: GCF_037042905.1. Lineage (NCBI taxonomy): Eukaryota > Metazoa > Echinodermata > Echinoidea > Temnopleuroida > Toxopneustidae > Lytechinus > Lytechinus pictus. The sequence goes on along the minus strand of NC_087263.1, from coordinate 10,613,477 downwards.
CCCACGTCTATTGTTCGGATGATCAAATCAAGTTCGTTTGAATTATTGAATTGAAATCCATCTAACTTAAATGGTAAGTATTCGTGACAGAAAGACGAAAAACGAAAAAATTAATGAGACAAGTAAATAGGCTTGTCTCCAGACATATTCAAATATAAAGCTATGTAATGATTTTTGACAAACGTCAAGAATATCATTCAGATACTTAAATCAAGTTCATTTGGATTGTTCAATGAAAATGTAACTATCTACAATTCATGACAGAAGGATGGAGATGAAATGAAAAAAAATAAAATAAAAAAAGACCTGTTTACGGACACATTGAAACAGAGAAATTTAGTTCTTGACAACATGACAATTTGCTATACAGTTTACAAGTTTCTTTTGAAGGAATACTTGATTTGGGGCCTTCTGGTTTACTAGTCTTTCGTCTTTCATTCTGAGGGACCTGGGTTTGATTCCCAAGCATGACGTGTTTTCTTCAAGATATCGATCCACATTCTGCTGCACTCAACCCAGGTGAGGTGAAGGGTTACCTGGTAGGAAGGCATGCTTCTAGGCAGCGCGACTAAACCGGTGTATATGTATAGCAGCGCTTTGTATCCCCAGGCACAAAGCGCTATATAATTCCAGCTATCATTGTTATAATTACAATGTTCAGATCAGAAAAGTGCCTCCTTTACCTTGAATAGAATTATTAGGATGATTGTTGAAAATTTCGTAGAATTAAGGATACTTTCGAGTGGTGGATATCGGAAAAGAATCATTTCAAACCGCTCAAAAATTCAGTTACATACCTTGAGAATAAGTTATAACAAATTTGGATATTTGGATGGGCAGGTCAATTCAATATTTTAATTATGGAAGCAGAACGTTTAGCCGATTTTAACATTCTGACAAAAATTACTGTCAGACTTAAGGCTGTTCTCGAAATCATGATCTCCCTTCTAATGAAATTGCAAAATATATAGCGAATAGGGTTAGGGTTGCACAGATGGAACTGATTAAATCGATATACAGTACCAACCAATCTTTCTACATGTATTTGGAACACTTTTACGTACAAGGGGTGTTTCTGATATGGAACAGGTACACCTTCTTATCTCTAAAGAGCATTCATTTCGTTTGGATAAAGTAATTTCAATAACTGATTAATAATGACGTATTATCTGCTAAATACAGCAGGCTCGTCCAGGTGATGAATCTAAACGATTATTTAATTCTTTCCGTGACGTTTGAGTGATTTCAGGAAATTGTTTAATGATGTGACACAGCGCATACATCCGATGCCATGTTTGCAAATAAGAAAAGCTCAGAGAAAAATCGGTTTAATCGACTGTCGTTAACAGAAGTATGGAATGCTATGTGTGTTGGTGAAATTTTCTAGTTTATTTTTTCTTCTCATAATTGCGTTTACGATTATGAATTAAAAAAATAATAATAATTAACGGCTTCTATGATGTCTCTAAGTTGGACCCCGCTTAACAGTTTCTGCCTTGCACGCGTACAACGAATCATTTTTTCTCTACTCCCTGGGGAGAATTTAAGCAAGATTTTTCAGACTCAATTGCTATGCAGAGGCCTATCACATAGGCTTGCGTATCATATCAGATACCCGTTTAACGCATTGAGAAGGAAAGAGTTTGAACATATTATACTGTACATATTCAAAAAGAGGTAACTGCGTGAATAATGTCCCAATTTATATCAACAACTATCTTTTCATTAAAAAATACATGCTATTAAAGGTAGTCTCTGGGAATGATCATGGACCTATTACGAATAGGTCCATGGAATGATGAACGGTAACGGATGGCCTGTGTGGTGCAAAGGATAAGTCTCCGAATCTTCAAACAGAGGGTCGCGGGTTCGTTAATACGACTGAAACAAATTTAAAGCCTACTTATTTCCCATTTTTCACATTAAAGATACCTTGCTTTCCACATATGCTGTTATAGGGTAGATTTGTCTGTGACTTGTGCGAAGAGAATCACTCATCAGAGACAGCTTCATTGATTTATCAATCATAACGAATATCAAAGCCACACTGATTCAGGCCATCATCTGGACTTTCAAAAACTCCCAAAACAACCATTGGTCATCACCATGGCAGTCATGTGTCCTGTCCAGACGGTTTGAGAGTTGACCATGGATGACCAATACCTAGGATCGAGCAGAAAATGACGTACGTCACTCGTTAAGGCGCTAGGGTCATTTCCGTTGTGGTTCGGTATTGACATCGCTGTAGCCGCTGATAGCAAAACAACCATAACCAATATAGGTCCTGAGTCACACCCCTTAATAGAAAGTGATTAGTGCGAAATCTCGCCCCTCCATGCAAAAGGGAAAAGGATTAATTTTAATGGTTCGAAAGAGAGAATCTTCTCTTTCTTTTATCTGATAGAAAATTTTATCAGACCAAACGTAAAGACTCGATTTATACTACTGTGCATAGGCCTATTCTAATGTGCGAATTGGTTCGACGGAAGTAGAAATTAATACCCTTTAAAAAGGATTAGTCAAAATAGCCAATGTTTTTTAATACGATTCCGACGGGTAAAAATGGTCAATATCAATCGAAAGTTTGGCAGTTTCTATTTAATAATTTGGTCGATTTTGACCTTGTTTCTTGGATGGACTCGTTTTCACCAATACATTGGCTATTTTGAGAAATCTTTTTTAAAGCCCAGCGCACACTATGATGCGACGCAATTTTTTAATAAATCGAATTTTGCATTAAACGTGAATTTTCCGAAAAGTATAATTATTTTCTTTAAAGTTTGGTATCATGTTGGGAAAAATGAAAACAGAATTTTGCTTTCTGGCAAGCCCTGTGGTCAGAGTAAAGTCCAAATCGGCTTCACGTCGCAGCCGATGGTCCTACATTGAGGCTCGAACTAGACAGACTTTCAATGTCAGTAGTCCTACCACTAAACGGACTTTGATCGCTGAGATTGTATTGCTTGGAATGTTCACATCGAATGTCATTACAATGTTTTTAATTCGGATAGCAGCGAATTCGAATCGCATAGTGTGCGCCGGGCTTAAGACTGTAATGCCGCCGTCCCACCGACTCCAAACCGACCGATGATATACCATTCGAAGTAACGTTATAGCTTTGATCGGTCTGGAGTCAGTTTCGTTGGTGTGACTTTACCACCTGTCACTGCGTGATCGACCTGAAATGCGTGTACATGTATTGAAATCTTACGAGTCTTTCCCACAATTCATCCCCGATAATCAATTTGAGATTCTTAGTGGAGCACTGTCATTACAAAGTGGACATCATGGTCGTACATGAACTTTCAATTTAGACTGGCTCCAACCAAGTAATTATCTGTCGATCTCAGAGTACCCTAAACAAGAATTTTGTGGTGTTTCCTAAACCTAAACCATGACTCAGATGTTTCATTTTCATGACCGGGTTGAAAGACACTGGCGTACCTAGGATTTTCCAGAAGGGGGGCAAATTTTTTGGAGGATATTTCGTCCGCGAAAACATTTGACAAGAAAAAAAAAAAAAAAAAGTCTTCAACCCAAAATCCAGGTTCAAAAGAGGGGGCACATGTCTTTTTTCACTGCATTTTTACATTACAAATTATTAATTTGGTTGCTCAAAAGGGAGGGGGGCACGTCCCCTGGATCAGTTGTGACTCGTCAGGGGGGGCAGGTATACGTTCCCTGCATGAGTTATGACTCGTCAGGGGGGCAGTCTGCCCCCCCCCCCCTTAGGTACGCTAGTGTTGAAAGATATACAATTTTTTCCCGATTTCTGCAATTGTGATAAATATCATTTTCTCTGCGCACGCGTACATCTCTCTTTCGCCAATGAGAAATGATATTCATCATGTCTTTGAGTGAGGGAGTGTGTGAGGGTATGTGGGTGAGTGGGTGGGCATTTCCAGCATGATATCATAATTGTAATGACAGTACACCCCCCCCCCCCTAATAATCACAGAGGCATCATCACGACAAAAACAAAACAACATAACTTTCATTTTTAGATCTTTTCACATAATCACTTTTAATGAACAGTTAATTACCGACACCTTACAAACTTGAACAAATACCTACAAAAGATATGCTTGGAAGCCACGGGCCCTTTCATAAATCTCGTTATGAGAACATATTTCCAATAACATTTTAAAGCTACTGGAATCCTTCAAATATTATTCATTTGATTATCTCAATGTTTCTGTAACTGCTCTTTTGAAACTTTCTTTCCGTCAATTTTGTAATGGAAAAATTCGAAATTTTTATCATAACAAGTGTTTACGAACCAGGACCCTATTCACAGCTGATCGCAGATAGGCCGACTGTAAACCTCGTCCTATGACCCGTATGTTTTTTTTTTTCAATCTAAAAGAAATAGTAATTGCCAGTCAATCCTTGGGCAAATGATTCCCGCTGCACTAACTAAAAGCCTGATATATTTGTATACACCAAACATCCGGGGTCCCCTTGCATGACAACTACTATTATTTTAAGCTCCTTTACCTGTTTACCATCCAATTGTAACTACAATGGCAACACTGCTCAACAGGCAATCAATTTAAGAATTCCATAGAAGATATCATTGGATGGCAAAGTAACTTTGCGGGACCCAGGATTCAATAGCCCCGCATGTGCTTAGCAGAATCAAGGTGCAACTTTAAACAGTAGGGTGCGTCCAAGTGACCTTCTCAGGTCGTATCTGCGTTGGACGTAAGAAGTACCTGCAAGATGTACGATGGCCATGCGTATCACTTGCATTTTAAAAAAATACTTGGCCAAACGTAACGTATGTTCAATATTATTTTTTGTTCTGCGCACTCATGGAAATGAGTGGGATCGGTGCCTTCAGCTTTCTTGCAAAATATGCCGCAGATTCAAAGCAGAACGGCTGGTTGTAATCAGGGCAATTAAAAGAGAAAAAGGGAAAACCAGTGCCCTTCGTTGCTTTCACTAATATTGTTGTTTTTCTGTCTGCGGGTTATTTGGAAATAAGTCATATAACGGGTAAACCGGAACGAAATCAGCTAATGCATTGGGAAATAATGTCCGGTAATCCATAATCTCCTCTAGACATTGCAACGAAATCGGATCGTAATCATAATTCAATTTGTTTACAAATAAATGCGGTAGACTGGTAACATAAGGTAGATATCCGGACCCAATAACACAGACTTGCCGTACGTACTTTCCGATGCAGGGCGGATGTTCATCCGACACGGTCCACCGGATAAATCGAGCGGAGGATCGCCATGACGAGTACGGATATCCGCCTGGTGCATCCGGGAAACGACTCATGGTGACCCAGTAGTGCTCATCCGGACTGTTCGTATCTTCGAGATAATATAACAACTCCTTAGCAGTTCTGTTGTTGAGAATGAATTCCACGAATCGTCTGCTGGCGACATAGTAAGCATTTCCAAAGTATATTTTAGCATTGCGAGGTGGTGGAGGTTTTACGATTCCTGTGATCTGCAACTTTCCATTTACCACGCGATGGTGGTTCCGGGTCCGGTTAACAAACCATTCAGTTTGTTTCGGATATACACCAGGGATATCATTATAACTTCCATAGGCTTTCACCTGGTGGACAATCTCCAGGTTAGTTTTCAAAGGAAAGTCTTGACCACATAGATTGATAACATACTTCCAGCGAGATCCACTCCAGGATGCTAGATCTTCCATGCAGTTGATATCCGCCTGAAGACGAGAGAATCCCCTGTACTGGACTCTCTCAAGTTTTGAAGCTATAAAGACATTGTCAAAGCAACGGGACATTCCAAGGATCGCTGTGCCAAAATCGTCGTCCGCATTGGCATCCACGTGGAAGCAGTACACATTCTGCGGATGATAGATGGACCGGAGCAGCCTCTCCACTTGCGCTGCGTCCTTGTGCACAAGCAGTATATAGGCTAGGGGAAAGTCAAATTCTTCAAGTGACATTGCCTCGGTTGGGTACTTCCGGTTAGTCCTGTAATAATCACAGTTGCGCGTCCACGTTGCAACTACCTCATCCGAAGGCATTGGCGTTCGTCCTTCGACATTTGTCCAAGTGAGGATCGACTTTGATCTTTCCAGGGATAAGGGGTCCCCTTGGATAATCCCACTGCAGTTTACTTGATAATGGTGATGGTATTCCCTGGAAACTGTTGAAGAATTCCAATGACCCATGTTGAACCTGGCCTTCAGTTCTTTACCCACCGGGTCTGTACTTTTGACCACACTTGTCGAAATACCAATATTTCCTCTGACTGAACTTACGTTATCATCATTAATAAATCCAGGACCACCCGGCTCAGGTTTTTGTAGTTGTCCATTGTAGTTGTCCCTCTCAGTGCCGTTTGACTTCCGGAAAGCATTTTTCTTCGTGGTATTAATTCTTTCGTACAAGTAGGCATATAAACCACAACATATGAACAAGATGAAGAAGACAGTTTTCCAATGTTTTCGGAAATGTTTTCTATACGAACACCTTGTCCCATTACCAATCATGCTTACGTAAGAGAAACAGTTCCTTTTACTTAAAACATACAAGAAGGGTATTGGTGAACTTTGGTTTCTTCACCGCGAAATGTCTTGCACGCCAATATCTTTCTGTCAATACCATGAAGTAGTAGAAGGTGTTGTCAACCTCTGTTTGATTAAATGTATGAGGTGAAACCATCCTTAGTTCTGGTGGAAATCATCAAAGTAACACTTCTTGTAAATGCCTAAAAGCGGATGTTCTCTGATGGATCCATAATGAGACATGTCCTCGTGCCAGAGGAAAGACCTCCATGAATCTCTCTGCTTGGGTTTTCCTCTCAGTCAATTCCATTGGACTGATTCATAAAGAAAATCCTCTAATTACCTTAAGATTATAGCCGAGTTGATCAGAGTGACACAGTGATTCGATTCGAACTTGGTTAAAGCTCACACACCAACACACATACATAGCATTGGCTAATATCGTTTCACATTATCATTATTACTATTATTATTATGATAATTTTTTTATAATTAAATCTTTTTTATACAGGGTAGCTTCATCGGTGACGCACACTGTTCTCTCACAGGACCCTTTTACATGTAAACACATACAAATGCAAAAATCAAAGGACAACACAAAATATAAAATATACTGTTTAAATTCATGAAAGGAGTACAACATTTTATGATTATTTTCTGACATCCTCCAAGACCATCAACCAGATTGTTCACAAGCCTTGTCAAGCTCAAGACAAAAAAAAACACTTACAAACCATTTGGGACCTACAGATATAGGACAAACTGCCATTGGCCTTTAAGTTGGAACCGGAAGTCTGGGGAGGATGCTCTGAAATCCCCTAAGATGTCAGGTCATTAAGGACATGTTATCTACTTTTTTTGCAAGACGATTTATCCATGACGGGAAGTATATTAACAAGTTCATGAACATGACCGCACATAGCAATTATTCGCAGCCCCTACCCTACATTTTTTTGCATCCGTTAGTATCAAGCGTGCATCAATGTCATGTGAACGTCGAAAAATGGGAACTATCATTGCGATGAACTTTTGATAGACATTGTTTATTTTAGTTAATAGATTGAAATGAAATCAACAACCACCATTCGGCTAGAAGATGATTCTGTTTTAAGATTTATTTGAATAAAACATGACATGGATTCATATTCAACGACCCTCTGTTCGAAAGTCCGGAGGCTAATCCACTTGTGCCATAGCGCTCCACATGGTGGTGAATAGTAGTCCTTGGTGGAAAAGGGAGAAAAAGAGGGAGAAAGAAGGATAAACATAGTGGGGGAGAAGAAAACATTTTTTAAGCATTATGTTATATGTTGTTATATATATTATATCATATTACATAAGATTTTTTCCCCATAACTTTATGAAACATACTTTGCTTGGGGCCTATGTGTTCATCACTCCTCATGATCGCAATTTGTCTGTTTAATGAGATAAATAATCCCGTTTAAAGGTATTAAAACATCCTGTTTTTCAAAACAATGTAAACAAAATATATTTCCTCGCCTTCGAGCTTTTATTATTATATGTAAAGACATCTGCTTCTTTTTCATAACTACTTAAAGTGATTGCTCCCTTTTAAGGTCTGAAAATAAAACATTTCCAGTTCGTCCGTATCAGTGGATTGGTGAGATATGTCTTCTCTTGAATTCCTAAAAACAGTCATTAAAATGTAACTTACTCCTGGCCTGAATATTGAAAAAAAAATCAGCTCGCGCTTCGCGCTCGCATCATTTGGTTAGTGAAATAGTATGGTCTAAATGAATTCCGACACAAAAAACCCTTAGAATGCCCCTCTTTAGATCTGAATATCACAAAATTTCAGCTCGCATTTCGTGCTCGCGTTTATTTAATCAGTGAGATACGTATCCTTTTAATGGCACTGTCCTTAAAATATCTCTATTAGGTCGGTATACCTGGCTATTGACCGTGCTTTATTTGCACACCCATTAAGTGACTCAAAATTGTAGGGTGCCCCCCCCCCCCTATGCCGTGACTCACGGTACGCCATTGGTAGTAAAAGAAGTAGCAGTAGTAATAGTAGCAGCAGCAGAAGTAGCAGTAGTAGTTTTTGAAAAAAAGTAGCTGCCATTCTATTGACAACGGCTTCATACTCCTCAATGAAAAATCCGTCTGAAACACTCAAGACCTTTGATGATTTTTGATTTCTTGCACGCATATAACTTGTCCAATATACATCAAAAATGCCTCCATACATAAAGACTCGTCAGACTTTGTTTGATCGTTGTCAAATTCAAGAGGAATGCATCAATCCTAACAATGATACATATTTTGTCATTACTGCATTCTATATTGTTCTCAAACTTCATTCCTGTCTATTGTCGTTTGGAATGACACATAAGCAAAATGAAAAGCATCTTGATCCAAACTATATGCTCTCTAACAAGTTCAGAAAGGGCCATCATTTAATACCAAACCAACTGCAGACACAGGAAATAAGATTTAACAGCGTTCGCGGAGAAAATCTGTCTGACTCTAGTCTCCTCTGTTTAACAATATTTCCCTAAATGCTAAATATGTATATAGAATTATCTTGCATGTGTTTCGATTTGCTGTGAGTCACAGGGGCTAGCCCTCTATTCCCCGTCTCTTCCTAAATATGGAGGGGATGTACATTTATTGTTGGTTTGTCTGTTACAACATGATGGGAGAACACACCCAAAGCAAAGTAAAATAAAAAAAGTTTTTTCCATGCAACACAAGTGTCTAAAAAATGAACTGTATCTTACTTGTTTGAGTCATTAATGCCCACTCTCAAAAAAAGTTGGTCGAAATTGGTTATATGTTGGTGGATATGTGTCCGACCGACAACAATGATCAAAGTCAACGAATTTATTGGTAAAACTGTACTAGGATTTGGGTCAGTTGATTTTGACAATTTTTATTCGTCGGACATATAGGGAAATTGAAACAATTGGGCTTGTGTGGAAACAAAGGAATCAAAGAATGAGATCAAAGAAAGTTTGAGAAAAATCGGGAAAAAATGAGAAAGTTATGAGCATTTAAATATTGCGATAACTGTAATGCTCTGGAGATCCTCCCATTGACAATGCGACAAAGTTGTGTGATGTCACATGTGAACAACTTTGCCTTTGATGGATTATAAAATACCCCCCAAAATGTCTCTCTTTGCTCTTTCTTATGGTGATACAAACTCTTTATCCATAATATATTCCTTGAAAATCTGTATTACATGCCCCCTATATAGAAAGAATACATGCTCTACTGATAGATGTGATAAAAGAGGCAGTTTAAGTGAAATATATACCAAAGTAATGGCAAAGTTGTTCACATGTGACATCACCCATCTTTGTCGCATTGCATATGGGAGGATCTACATTACAATAATGATCTTAACTTTAAAAGCTCATAACTTTCTTATCATTTATTCAATTTAAATTCGTGCATATCCACGAATGTTGTGTTCGAATTTATACGTATGATTTTTGTTTTCATTCAAACTACTTTTTTGATGGGTATACTTGAGCTAGGTTACCATAGGTCTTCATGATTGAAGAGGGCTTCACCCATTGAAATCTAAGCACACACAGTTACTGAAAAGGGTGTGTGTGTGTGTGTGTAGCGTGGATGTGCGCGTATGTTTGTTGAAAACCTATGGCCCGTAACACAAAACTTAGCAATGATCGTAGAACATTTTTCTACGATTGATTCCATTGACTACAATACACAATCAATCGTGAAAATCAAGCGTACGATCAATCGCTAACCTTTGTGTTACGGGAACCTGGACTCTCACATTAGCTTCTCTTTTGGACCGTGTACATGTACATACAGCACACCGATTACTTCCTCGCGGACCGTTACAAATAGTTTGAATGTCGACCCCTTGCATAAATCATTTTAGGGAAACAGATAAAATGTCCTCGATTAGCAACGATATCAGATGTCCTCGGTTGAATATTAAAATGACATAATGATCTCTGGTGTACAAGATTAAGCATTTGTCTTTGCCGGCTCTTGGACTTGGGTCCAAAGTCATTGGCGTTCTCCTCGGGGAAGAATCTCGGACGAAGTCGGGACGAGGCTAATAATAATAATTATTATTATTATTAATATACTTGCTTATAGCGCTTAACTCTTACTTTATCAGAAGTCTGTAAGCGCTCTACAGTAATAGTAATGCAGCATAATTACCCTGGCTTTAGCAGAACACGGGCTGCGTCCACATTAACCTCAGCTGGGTTGAGTGCAGCGCAATGCAGGTGAATCTCTTGCTGAAGGAAAACACACCATGGCTGGGATTCGAACCCACGCCCATAACCACTAAACCACGACGCCCCAAATAGGAAATATTTCAGAAATAAGAAAAACAACCATATGTCAATAACTTACACACTGCAAAAACCCTGGTGTTGATTTAACACCAGCCCGGAATCTACATTTATGTCCACACCAGAGAAGTGTTAAACAACACCAGTTTCGTTTTGGTTAAACACCAGATAAGTGTTTATACAACACCAATTAGTATCAATACAGCATCGGTTTGATTCCAAACTGGTGTTGTTGGAGAAGTATTGAAACAACACCAGTTTGGAATCAAACCGATGCTGTTTTGATACTAATTAGTGTTGTATACTGGTGTAAGACCAAAACGAAACTGGTGTTCTTAAACACTTCTCTGATGTGGACATATGTAGATTCCGGGCTGGTGTTAAATCAACACCGGGGTTTTTGCAGTGCATGAATGGAAAAACTTGCGTGGTGTTTTGTTCCTCGAGTATACCGGACCCTGTAGCCTTGCTTCCTCTCCAGCCCTGCGCAAAACATCATTTGCAAGTTATTATCAATTTATTCTGCATTTCAAACAAAATTACAAAGCAGTTTGCATGAGAACATACGGAGATAAAAAAGAACAAGAATGTTTAAGGGTTGCCTGGGAAAGGAAAAAGTAAAATGAATTATTACAACCAGCAGGATCTCCTATACCCGTACCGGGATAGTCAGGTAACATCCACGAGAAAAGAAACATATACATGAACTTTATATCAAACAATAACAAATTCAGATAGAAATAGCATTTGAAAATAAATGATATGTGTGAAAACGAGAACATATAGTAGGATGGGGAACATGGGTCAATTTGAAGGAAATGGTGTCAGATATGATATTTTAGGGTCAACATTTATTTTAACCAGGTAAATTAATGATTTCCAGTGAAATACAAATATTTGGGGATGATGTCAAAAGGAGTGAAAAAAGAATGGAACTTACCATTGAAATAATTTGGAATGAACAACCAAAGAGAATATGAACGTCAGTATAATGTGTATATTACAGGTTCATACATTATAAGTGCACAACTAAGAGGTATTATTCGTAATTTTATTACTATTACGAGCAGCTTTGCGGCTCAAGGTGTCTCATAGTGCGATTTCTTTTAAAATTTTTATTTATTTTCAAGTCTTTGAATTTCCTCACTTAAGATATCATGGGAGAAATTCATGATGCTAACAGAATTAGTGCAAGGCCTTGTGTTTTATAGTGCCAAAAATCTGTACAGAAAAAAGGGTTAGTCCCTGTCATTTCTTGCGCGAGTTGATACAATTTCTTTTAAAGAGAATGTTACTTACCGTCGAAAGATCATGTCTATAAATAGTTCCAACAGATCAGTATCTGCTATCCTGATAAAAAGGAACAGCGGTTGAGGAAACGTGTAGGATACATGACCATACTCAGTGGGGGAGGGGGGCGACTAAATTTTCTCTGGAAATCTCCACAAAATTATCTTAAGATGTACACGGAATCCTTCAATTTCACTTTGGAAAATACAAGAGCGTCCAAATTACAAGCTCGATCGCTTCAGCCCTTGCTTTCGAGTTTTTGCGTACTGCCGCGCTGGTGGGGTGGTAATTAATTCTAGGGAAGGGGAGTTGAATACACCTCTAAATTTATTTGAAAGAATTTTTAAAAACTTGATACTTCTAGAAGCAGGGGCGGGGCATCTTTGTAGGCATATGAAGTCACATATTGTTGCATATTGTTTATATACATGTAGAAGGAGTAACCATTTACCACTTTAAAATAAAAACACTAAAGAAGATTAAAGATTGTTGGAACCGTCGTTTTGTGGAGGTTTTTGTTGTTGTTGTTTGTATGTTTATTTATTTTATTATTCATTTTGCATTGTTTTATTCAATAAGCTTTATTTGCAATGTATGGACAAGCGATTTTATTGTTCTTTGATAGCCCAACGAAGCCGCTAAGCCCACTTTCACTAAGGTCTATTGAAGAATATGTAAAACTTATATTTCCCATCAATTTGCTTTTTTTACCAATAAATGCTGCCTGGATATAAAAAAATTGTAACAATAAAAAAATTGGGGAGGAAAAGATGAGGAAGATGAGGAGGGTGAAAGTAGTATAATTAGAAAAATTCAGTGGGCACAACATGACGTGTGTGACAAATTACTTAAAAGTCCCGAGGGAGTAAAGTGAGCGAGCAAAAATTGTGCTGGTCGTGTGAAGAGGAGGAAGCTACAAAACCCTTGTGTAAATTCGGAGCGGGGAAAAGTTCTTAAAGATCTAAGGCGACAGAAAAAGGAGATCAAAAAAAGATAGAAAGAGAGTTACAGAGAAAAACTAAGAAAGAGAAGAGAAAATAGAGAGAAGGGAGGAGATGAAAATGTAAGATGGGCCAAAGTTAATCACCACGCATTATAATGAAATATCAACGAAATCCAGTGCTAGGTTCATGGTGAAAATCGACATATCACGTATCTGTGACGCATACGAATGTGGGTGGGTAAATGAAGGGGAGGGATGGGTGCTATCCTATTTTTTCTGAGATACATGTATTAAATGTGTCTCCACATTTATTTTTTTTTTCTGAGGTACATGTATTAAATGTGTCTCCACATTTAAATCACTGTCGGACGTCATATTCCCAGAAATGACTAATCAATTGGTTATTAAAGACTTTTTCAGGGACAATTTGTCAGCAGTATACCTTAAGACTCGTAATTGGCATCAAGCGCTTACGTGGGATTTGCGAAATCACAAAGGAAACCGTGTAACTATTTTGTTTTCAAACTATACTCATACTTTCAGTCACGGAATTTATTTAGGATTGCCACAGGTGTATGGATTACGAAAAAGAGGGATGAAAGAAGACGGTACCCGATCTTACATGAATTTATCTTTAATGTGATTGTGATACCTTGTTTTGTTAATAAGTTAATATATTAAATAATGAAATCACAAATGAAAAAAAATAGTAGAATAGTAGTTGCAGAAGTCGGGGAGAGGAGCAGCAGCAGTAGTAGAGGTAGTAGAAGTGGTAATAATAGCAACAGAAGCATCAGCAGCAGCGGCAGCAGCAGCAGTAGTAGTAGTTGTAGTAGTAGTAGTAGTAATAGTAGTAGTAGTAGTAGTAGTAGTAGTAGTAGTAGTAGTAGTAGTAGTAGTAGTAGTAGTAGTAATAGTAGTAGTAGTAGTAGTAGTAGTAGTAGTAGTAGTAGTAGTAGTAGTAGTAGTAGTATTAGTAGTAGTAGTAGTAGTAGTAGTAGTAGTAAACAACTTTATCTCTTCCAAAGACATATTAACATGAAAAAGAAATTGAATGTGAAATGATATTGAGAGAACGTTTATTGTGTTAATCGTTTCTTTTGAGGTAATGTTTACAGGGTCATTTACACCAAAGAAACAATACCTGAGATATATAGAAAAGGGTTTATTATAATCGTTTCGATTTTCTTGGGCATTACTCACAGTGGCGCGAGAGATGTCAAGGCTTATTAGAGTTCGAAATAGCCCCATCCTCGTTCAGTAATTTCCCTCCACATGACATCTCGATGAAGCCCCGCCCCTTTCCTCAGGGGTATCCCTAACTGGATTTGGCAATGGATGATGACGGATGCTGTTTAACAGATGAGCCTGCGCTGTATCCAACCAGAAGTACGTAGAAGGAAGAGTGCTACTTTTTTTATCAAGAGGACCTAGTATAAATAGGATCGTTCCTTCATGACGGGGAACAGATAGTGCCAACATCGCAGGTTCGAGTTGGTCATCCAGCACCCGTTTTTTTTTTCAATTTAGACTTTAGTTGAGTCACTGTGATATAATTTCCATAATCAGGCCGGTAGCTGCTGTAAAGATGAGGGGTTATATTTGTGTGTTGGTGTGTGTTGCAGCGTTGTCTGTGCAAGCTCAGAATCCCCAGATCCCGGGAAGGCAACAACCGCCATTCGGAAGACCCGGTCAACCTGGAAATCAGCAACCTGGTCAACAACCAGGACAACAGCCTGGAGTTGGTGGGAGGCCTGGACAGCCGGGTGGACAACAACCAGGCTTCCCCAGGCCTGGAACCCCTGGTGCACAACAGCCAGGAGTTGGCGGTAGGCCTGGACAGCCGGGTGGACAACAGCCGGGCTTCCCTAGGCCTGGAACCCCTGGTGGTCAACAACCTGGTGCACGACCAGGCTTCCCTGGAACTGGAACTCCTGGAGGACAACAACCAGGTGGACAGCCAGGATTCCCTGGAACTCCTGGGGGACGTCAGCCAGGATGGGGACAACCAGGAACTGGTCAACCTGGTTGGGGACAACCCGGAACTGGTCAACCTGGTTGGGGACAACCTGGAGCCGGACAACCTGGAACTGGTCAACCTGGATGGGGACAACCCGGAGCTGGTCAACCTGGTTTTGGTCAACCTGGTTTCGGTCAGCCTGGTGGTCAACCTGGTTTCGGTCAGCCTGGCTTTGGCCAACCTGGTTTCGGTCAGCCTGGTGGTCAACCTGGTTTCGGTCAGCCTGGTGGTCAGCCTGGCTTCGGTCAGCCTGGCTTTGGTCAACCTGGCTTTGGTCAACCTGGTGGACAGCCTGGATGGGGAGCTGGCGGTCAACCTGGAGGAGGATGGCCTGGCCAAGGTGCAGGAGGTTCCGGTGGTCAATGGCCTGGCGCTGGCAGACCTAATATTGAACCAGTTATTCCCGATCCCAGCAGGAGGGAGAGATGCGCTAAATATTGGATTGAGGAAGGAAACAGCTGTTATCTGTAAGTTCCAAAGCATTTTCTAATTTCATAATGCCGGATGTATAGTCCAAACCCTGCGATGTCTGTCTTGTCCGTATTCTATATCTAAAAAAAATAACCTAAGGTGACTGATTTTGACATCCCAACATTGAAAAACTTTCCCTGTTTGAAAGGTCGTGTGAACATGAACGATGGCACAGTTTATGTTTTGGGCTCTTTATAGTTAATCAACCTTCACTCTATGCTTTTTAGAAATATATAGATTAATCAATAACTTAAGACGTCAACACGTGATCATGGTGATGATCAATCCAAATCAACATTGCGATTGTCTATAAATGATTTCGAACCTTCAAAGATCCTTTTGTACAAAAAAAGGAGGGAGCATTGATTTAAAACAAAATGTCGATTTCTGTCTCGAATGAGGTGACTGTATCCGCGTACAGGCTGATTTTTAGTTCAAAATTATCATCGGTCTAAACTCTAGTCACGGTTCAATTATATAGACGAACTGTACATCTTGTTAAAGAAAGTTAAAGTTCTGAATGTAATGTAAGGACTGAAAACTAAAGTTAGCCGTTGTTATAGAGAAACGATACTATTCTTAATAATTTTCGTTTTTTATACAGTGCCTTTTAAATTTACGTTAATTACCTATGAAAACAAAACATGCCGCAAAATTGCAATATTAAAGCCTTCACAGGCAGCTGCTAAGAGCATTCCTTAACAGACAAAATTTATTATCTTATCTATCAGTTTAAAAAAATATAATTTTTTGAAAGATAGTTTTAGCGCATCGTAGTGTTCAGCTTTGGCTCTGATGTACTTTCATTGAGCTACCTGAGTTGCTTCGATCTCAAAAATTTTCCTTTTCTTTTGGAGGGCACGATCAACGATCTCGAGTATTTAAGACGGCCTCGTATTTCCGAGAAAAAAAAAGAACACTATCTCTCTACAGTGTGATATTTATTCACCTTTTTCTTTTTTTATTACTGCTTGGAGGGTTAAATATAATGCTGATGATATCTTAATTATTTGTAAGGCTGCACAAATAAAAACAAATTATGTCAAACCTAACTAAGAACAGCATTTTATATAAGATATATACAGAAAGTATGTAATGAAATTTTATTCAGCTTCAAGAAGCAGAAATCGTTAGGAAATAAATGATTCAAAATGATAGATAGATGGATGAATGGATGGATAGATAGATAAGTAGTTAAAGGAATTAATGAATCGATTGATGAATAAGTAAATAAATAAATAAATACATGAATTTATAAATAAATTTATGAATACATATGGAAATAAATAGATTATTTCAAGACATTCTAAAACCCCCTGCTATCCATGCATGAAGAATGAGCTTTAATGGCGAACACTGATGTCACAGTCACAAACCGATTGCGATCCTACCCTTGGTCTGTCATTGGAAATAACGGAATATCTTTGAACGGTCTTGAATGGATAACTCTGGTGTGAATGGTCCGTAGTATTGTGTGATGCCTTGGTCGAGTGGCCAAAGGCGCACGACTACACAAAGTCCGGAGTTCGATTCCCGGCACGGCCCTTGACCGAGGCGTATTTCCATACATTGCTCTTTTAACTTGCATCAAGTGAATGAAAATGCTTTGTGCATTCATTATTGATACCACCGTGTACACGTGTTTAAACATGGACCTACTAGCAAGTAGGTCCATGGTTTAAATAACCCGACTCCAAACCGACCGACGGTATGTCATTGAAAATTGCGTTATAGCGTTCGTCGATCTGGGCCTTATCTTACAAAGAATTACGATTGATTCGATCAACCTCAAGTATATGGAAATCCATGAACGTAAAAATTCATTTGTACAGGAAATTTGCACAATGTCCTTTATAAGCACAAAGAAGTCCACTTAATTTTTTAAGAAAACGATGAATGTATGAATATACATGTACATTGTATTTAGATTTTTTTTTGAACAAATATGCATTTTAGAAGCTGCTTTCTTGGCTTTCCATAGTTTTGGTTGATCGGATCAATCGCAATTCTTTGTAAGACGGGGCCCTGGCGTATCTAACACGTACTATCGTTGTTAAAACCATAAAACACACTCCAAAGCGATTGAATAGAGGACACTGAAAATGACATACCAACAGGACATAAATAATAACTTAAAGACGAAAATAAGGAAAGGAACGTAACATTGTTTTAAACGGAACATGTTTCGAGGTTCACATCTCATCATCAGCCTAAAATCATAGTACAGTCACATGTTCCTTTTATAAAGAAATTTATGTTATTTTCTTTATTTTCGTCTTAAGTTGATACCGTATCGTTCGTTTGAAAAAATGATCAATTTTTAACCAACTTGGTTTAAATTTATTCGAAATTATATTACTTTGCAAATCTCAAGAAAAAATATCAATTAAAAATATTGGTATAAAAAAGGAAACAATCCGAAAGCAAAACCTTATAAATAATGTTGCCTTTATAATAAAGATGTATATATTATATGTATATATATATATATATATATAATTATATAATATCCTACATTTTTTGTAAAATGATAGTGGACCGCTCATACAGTCTACCAAATTACAAAGGGAAATACTGCCTTCACGTAGTCTTGCAATTCGACGCTTGGCAATATGTTACTTGGATGTTACCCCAAAATATGAATATTTTTAATGGAAAGTGATAAAAATAGTTATTCCGTCACCATGAAGCTGGTATGGTTAACATTATCCAATAAAGTCAAAGTTGCGATGCTGAAGGAGCGTGGGGGTGTGACCTCCTTTCTGGGGAGCGGTAAACCTCACCTTCTTAACTATTCCTTGAGGAGCAGGAGGGTCATGTAGGGTAGCAGGGGGTCGCACTTGAGGTACAGATAAAGAAAACTCACCTTCCGTTGGGAGAGACAGGGGTAATGAGTCAGTCCCCACTTTTTACCCGATCCCATAATGGACTGTCAGGGACGGGAAGCCGCAAGTATGCACGCCGACGTTCCAATTACCGGGTTAACCCCATGATGAAAAAGACCCATTTTTCTGTTTTAAAATTTTCTTTAAAAAGATCATAGTAGATTGCTAATGATTAAGGAGTTCTCGCTCCACGGCGTGCGCCGAATTGAAGAACATATAGAAAACGCATTGTCAAATGTCCTTCTGCCAATGAACAACTGTTTCACGAATGGCGCTTTACAGTTATCGATATCTTGATAATAATATCTCATATTTGGCAATGCGACAAAGTTGTGTGATGTCACATGTGAACAACTTTCCCATTATTTTTGTATGTAGTTCACTTAACATGCTTAAACTGACATTTTTATCACTTCTATCAGTAGATCATGTATTCTTTCTATAGGGGCATGTAATACGAATTTTCCAAGAATATGTAATGGATAAAGAGTTTGTATCATCATAAGAAAGAGCAAAAAGAGACATTTGGGGGGTATTTTATAGTCCAACACAAGGGAAGTTATTCACATGTGACATCGCACAACTTTGTCTCATTGTCAATGGGAGGATCTCTATAGCATTAGTGATCGCAATATTCAAATGCTCATAATTTTCTCATTATTTGTCTGCTTTTTCACAAACTTTCTTTGATCTCATCCTTTGATTTCTCTCTTTCCTCACAAGCCCACATGTTCCAAAGGTTACATTCCCCTTTAAACCCTGTTCACAAACACATGTATCATCTGTTTTGGCTTTTCTTGCAGATTTGACAGTGGTGCCTTCCTAAGAAGAGTATCAGCCAACAACCCAATGGTTGTAAACAGTCCGGACGGTCTATTCCAAGACACCGCCAACTTTTATTGCTCGCAGATGCACCCGAACGCCTCACTTGTGACAGTCAACACCAGAGAGGAGAATAACTTCCTTTACGAGTGGGCGGTCCGCATGATGGTCGAGCCTGTTCCTGTCTGGATTGGTCTCCACGTCGGCCCAAGCGGACAGTGGGAATGGTATAGCAAGGAACCAGTGGGTAACTACCTACCCTGGGTCGAGCTACCAGGACCCCGTCCCCCTCCAAATCACGGAGCCGTTATCTTCGACGCTGACCTGCAGAATCAGATTTTCAACAACCAGCTTGAGATCACCCCTCAGTGGAGAATGGAGGAGGCCCGAGCGGAGCAGCACGCGTTGATCTGCGAGTACCATCCCATGGATCTATATCCGGTTAACCCTACGCCAACCAACACAGTACCTGGCACCGGAATGCCGAATCCCCGTCAACCAGGGCAGGGGCCGCGTCAACCCTGGCAGAGGCCTGGTCAACCCAGACCCGGTCAACCCGGATTCGGTCAACCCAGACCCGGTCAACCCGGATTTGGTCAACCCAGACCCGGTCAACCCGGATTCGGTCAACCCGGTCAACCTGGCTCCCGTGTACCTGGCAGGCGACCAGTGATGATGAACCACCCGGCTAACCTCATGAACCTATTGAGTGGTGGTGGTTTCGGAGGTTCCCTTCTACGTGAGGTTCCACGGGACAGGCCAGCAAACTACAAGAACAGTCCCGTCTATGCCGTCCAACCATGAACACTGTGACGGACAAGTCACTGCATCTATACTTCTCAATATAACTTACTTTATGCAACGCACAGTGGATGTTGCGAGGTCGTCAAGCAAATAACAAATAAATCGAAAGTGGTCAGATCTGCCACAGATCTGACTGAGGGCGCCTTGTAAGAATAAGTACATCTCTACTAATATTTCCTACAAGATTGTCTTCACAATGAAACTTGGAAACATTTTGCCTTCAGCAAACTATGAACATGATGAGAAGACACTGTGGAAAAAATCAGTATAAAATATCCTGTTTTGACTAGTACCAATAGGTCCATATCCCTGACTGTACAAGGCATATTACGCCAAAAACTGACTTATATGATCCGCACTTATCAATTTCGATTTCAATTGTCGTTTGGTTGTTAGACCTTTGAACCAAATGGGTGTTCGTCAACAATGAAATGTTTTGAATTATAACTTTATGCAGGAGTCAAAATGATGCTTCTCTACGTGTTCAATTCGAAAAATACGAACACTGCCGTCCTCACAGCCTATTGACGGCATTACTTCAATCATGTGTGTGCCTCGAAAAAAAATGAATATCACCTTTCAAAATATTATTCACACCACCGGGCAGTTGCTTGAAACTTACGCCCAATCCAAAATCAAGCGTTTGTACATAAGTCATTCCTAAACTCCTGGACTAAATGTGCATTTGTCTTTGATTTGCCTACGTTTAAATGCAACTCAACTTTCTTTTAACGTCCCTTGTTTGATTTTGTAACATGCGCTTGATTTTCAATTGGGCGTACGTTTACTGCAACACCCCGTAGGTCTATGTAACGATAAATAACGCATTCATGTTTTTTTCTTTAAAGAATATTTTTCATGAAATGAGTGAGGAATATGCGGGCTAAGACTAGATGCTTGTGGAAAGAGAATACCGTTTCCATTTCCAAATGTGATGACTAATATTGACGGTTAGCCTTTTTGCTTCAAGTTTGTTTTGTACATTTTGTTCAGTAATAAAATTAAGTTTTCTTATTTTACTCATGACTTGTCTCGACTTTCTTTTTGTGATTGAATTTTTATCATGTCCAAACTCATCATCCATTTCATTTCGGGTAGTAAAGTCGATTCAATGCAATTGAACATTTATTTTCTCCGATTGACATTTCATCCATTTACATAATAAAAATACAAATCAATGATATCATGAATCACTGGCGGATCCAGGGGGGCGGGGCAAAGCCGGCCCGTTGAGAAGGCACAATTAAAAGTTTTAATGTAAAAATGCCGCTAAAATAGAAGTGTGCCCCCCCCCCTTTGAAAGTGAAGACCTTTTTTTTTGCTTGTCAAATTTTTCCTCGGAAAATGTGCCCCCCCCCCCCTTGGAAAATTGTGGATCCGCCCTTGTCATGAATATATCACAAAAACAAGGAATGTAAAATTATGTACATTACGTACATGGAAGAAGGCATAAAAAAAAGGTAACGCTCCAGAATGCATTTTCGTACCAACGGTACCGTGCATGCGAAGCGGAGAAAGTTTTACTGGATTTTGGAATTTGAAATAAAATATTAAACACATAACTTTACCCATTGGGAGCAGGAATTTAGATATCAAGACTATCCGTATGAAAAGTTAATTTGAAATCTCATTAAAGTTAGAAATTTAACAAGCATATCACTTAGTATTTCATCAAATTTCATCAAAAATCACATGACGGTAACTTTATAGCTTATACTTACTGTAATCGTGGTGATGGCATAGTCGATAATATCATACCTTTTGTAATCAATAGATGAAATCCAACCACACGTTATTATAGAAATAATTCATATTGTATTAGATAGAGCTAAACATAATTACTATGTGCAAAAAGTCTTCAGTTCCCTCATTTGCACATCACCATCTACCTGCGTACATGTACAACTATATTGTGGAATGTAAAGCAGAAGATTCTTACTTAAAACCGATTTCGATGGGATTTTCATTGTTATAAGCAGTGGTGGTGGATCCGACACGTGCCCCCCCCCCCCTTAAAAAAAAAACTCCTTTGGAAAATCTGTCTCAGCCCCCAATTATAAATGATTGGTGGATTTCTCTGAAACTATCCAAAACAAATTCTGGACAGCTAAGAAAAAATAGCCACTTCGGCTGGAGAGGGGTATTTGGACAATCAATGTGTGGAGGTTTTCTTGCTTGTTTTAAAAGCGAGGATTGGGGCCAACTGAAGAATACTCTGTGTGGTTTCTCCTTGACTGTGTGTAATGCAATATAGCTAACTAGTCTTGAAAAATGTACTTTTTTAGATAGCCATCAATAATACAGGGAGCAAATAAGCCTATAATTGTACTCATTCAGAGAAACTAAAATGTTTTTGAGAGGAATGTACTTGCTTGGCTACTTAGTAACATAATAAGTGAGTATGTTACCATGGTTATGGATGTATTGAGTGGTGAATTAGTATGCTATCATTTAAGGGGTTGACTTCAAGACTTGAGGGGGTGCTATTGACGCTGTTAGTTCGTTGCTACTTTAAAAGTCAAGCGATGTGGCCAAGATAAAAAACATATCCTATCTCCGTATACAAGAAACTCAAAGCTATCGATTTAAAGTGTAAATTGAAGTATTTCGACATTTCTATGCTAACTAGATGGGTAGGTGGTTATACAAAAGAGAAAAGAAAAAAATTGGATTCTCAATGACTTCGAACAAAATTGATCGACAGAAATATTGTTTCCTAGTACTAGCGAATGCTCGTATGAGATTATTCACATTATAGAATATGCCACTTTGTGTAGAACGCACACCTTTGAATCAGAATAAATCATGATATTATGGTAATGCCAATAGGTTGTGAGTAATGGATTTATGTTAAAACAAACAAAAAAGAATTTAATAGAAAAACAAATATTGTGGCAGTAGCGGCTCTAAACTTATCACAGTTTCCCAGGGATGCAACTATTCTTGTGATGATATTGTGAAATCCCTTTATATTTAATCCCATTTCATAAACATTTCCCCTAAGGATTTGTTTGATTTTACATGTTTGTTCAACTAAAAATGAAAGAGGCCCATGTTGTGCAGTTGCGTTTATTCCAAAACCTGGTCTAAGGTTATGGTTAAACTATGGATAGTCATTTGAGAGACAGATATATTTATCGACTCATTTGACACGCAAAATTGTTCGTAACTGTGAGGATATAACCAAAGTTTTTTTTTCACCATTAAAGCGTGAACAAATAAAAAAGTAAACATTAGAAACAAACGATGTAATTAACAGACTTAGACCATGGGCTACGATAAGCAAGATTTTAGAAAACGGGACATCGGCTCAACGTGCTCAGTAAAACACGCTTTTTTAAAATGTTTACCCACCGCTGTTTATTACGAACATTACTGGAGTTGCTTCATCAAAAATTCTTAAGCAAAAAAAAATAATATCTAATTTCTGGATAAAATAAGTGTGTGTGATTAAACTCTCAAACAACCATTACAAGGTCCATATAATATACAGCTTTGTTTGAAATTTTAAAATGAGTTTTTCAGTGCGCAGGTGTGGGGATCGTTTCATGAAAGTTGCCCCCCCCCCTGACCTTTGATAGTTAAGATAGTACACAATTTAGTTGCTTAACAGTTTAAACAACCATGGCTAACTTTTTGAGATTTAAATATTAAAACTTAAACTTTGATGTTAAAGATTTTAAACACTTGTTTAAACCGTTTAAACAACATCTGTATAGCACAACTAAACAGCGTTGTATAAACAGTTTAAGCAACGTGTTTACTATGTAATAGTGCATCTCAGCCGAGTGAAATCAAGGATTTCACCAGGGTCCCGTCTTACAAAGAGTTACGATTGATCCGATCAATTTCAAGTATAATTATGAAAATCTATCAATAATAATAAATCATAATTTTTTCATTTGGACATTTGGTCAATGTCCTCTGAAAATAAAAAAGAAGCGTACTGAATTGTGAAGAAAACAGTTGATGTATGAATATACATCACTCTAGAAAATATTTTGAACAAACCTGTATTTAAGATGTTGACATTGATGGCTTTCCATAGTTACGATTGATCGGATAAATCGTAGCTCACTGTGATACGGGCCCCTGAATTGTATTTTCAGCCTGGAAAAAAACGCCCCTGGCTTTAACAAAACCAACGTCACAAACAAATAAAGACTGCTGTAGTACACCTCACATCTGAAATTGCTCTTCTCTTTTTTTATTCACCTCCAACAGTTCAATTCAATTTACAAATTAAAAAAATACTTTTAACAAATATGCATGCACACGTTGATCAGTCTCACACTATTTCATGAATTTTACAAAGCATGTTCATTATTACAGAAGCAGCTATACCACCGAAATTCAAGCCGCCACATCTAATAATTACAGCTGAGTGAATGCATCATGATTACCAATATGGGAACACAAAACTTTCCTCAAAAAAGGATGATGGATGTCACCACTGAAGATATATATATATATATTTCTTTACTGGTACGTGGTACGAGCATTAGCAGCGTCACGTGACCAGACTCGCAAACGATTTAACAACAACTAGTTTCACACAAAAAATATACCCTGAAACGGTATTTTAATTTGATGAGTGGAAATAAAATGTAAATGTAGGTGAAGTGACGCACCCAACTGGCGATAATCAAACGAATCCTTATCATAAATGTGTAGTATCATCAAACCCATTCACCATCGAATCATCATTATGGTATTTGTGATATCCTTGGATTATCGTAATTCACAAAGTTCGGATTAAGGTATTGGCTATGGCCGAACAGCATAGTATGGATTCTGTCTGTAGTTAGCAGGCCTTCGCTGTACCTCAAAGAGCCTTGATCCACCGTAGCGCCCTCCCCTCAGGATATCCCTAAGATGAGCTGGATTGTTGTTCAGCATAACTGGCCTTACTGTAGTCATTGGTACTACCGTGGAGGGCGTTGTAGGTGTTGTTGTTGGAGCAGTGGTGGTGACTTCGTTGATGGTGGCGGCGGTGGTGGTCGGTGCTTCCGTGGGCGTGGTCACCAGTGAATGCTTGCAGATCATCCCTAGATACTCGCCCATCGCCATAGAATGGGCAACCTCGCTCGTCCACTTACCAGTAATTTCGACTGGATTTTGCGGGACAGGTCCAGTAGGGATGAGGTCAGCATCGAAAAGCATTGCGCCCATTCCAGGAGCGGCTACTGGCGCAGGCACTTCTTCCCAGTTGAGGTAGCTGGGAACAGACCCGTCGTACCATTCCCACGTAGAAACACCGCTAGGGTTTTGTTTCGCATGAAGACCTATCCACACTGGAACCGGTTGTCCCATCATTTTGACCGCCCAGGCGAAGAGAAAATCGTTTTCCGCTTGGTTGTTGATTGTCACTAGGCATGCTCCCGGGTGTTCCTGTGCGCATTTCGCGTTGGCCATGTCCTGAGTAAGGCCCTCGTTTACAGTTTCATGAAAGATGCCTGTGGCATTGTGTTTTCTGACCATTGCACTGGAGTAACTGAGCAAGTAGAAAGGATGCAAATGAAACAACAAAACAATTAAGTCTCTGAGTTAACAAACCCTACATTATTATGATTTTGATATGCAGGAACGAAATTAGCTTTAAATGGGAGTGAACTTACCAACACTATATGTCTCTATATGTGTTGTTATAAAAAGTCTTTCAATATACCTCATCGTGAAAACATCTGTGTTGGTTGAAAATAGCTATTGCTTTAGCTTTTGCTTAATCAACAAATCTAAGAGTAATTACTTGGAAATTATGGGTTACTATAGTAGCCGAAGATTTCTAAGTAATTACTTCGAGTTTTTTCTTATCTTGTGTTGAGGCCAAACGCATAATAAACATTTGAAATGTAAATTTTGAAAAATAATTATGAATTTATATAGAGAATAGATTAGCTTGCAATTATCAAAGAACTAAAATGCCTTAAGTTACAAAGTACTTGTTATACTTTTTGGAATCCTGATTTATACTGCGGTATGAATGAACACTGCAAAAACACTGGTGTTGATTAAACACCAGCCCAGTATATATTTATATTATATATATATATATAATATATATATTCACACCAGAGAAGTGTTAAACAACATCACCAGATAGGTGTTTATACACCACCAATTAGTATTAAAACAGCATCGGTTTGATTCTAAGCTAGTGTTGTTTCAATACTTCTCTGGTGTGGACATATGTAATAAATAAGTGATAATGATAATTAAGGACTTGTATAGCGCACCTTGTTAGGTGCTCAAGGCGCTCCTATACTACCCCGGGCGTGTGCTAAATAAACACTGGAGTTTTTGCAGTGTACTGAGTAGCACTAGTGTAAATCCAGGCGAACCTATTGTTGTTCGGGGGTGGTTGATTCATTGTGTTACACTCACCATGCACTGCAAAAACACCGGTGTTGATTTAACACCAACCCAGTATATATATCGGTCCACACCAGAGAGGTGTTGAAATAACACCAGTTAAGAATCAAACCGATACTGATTTAACACTATACGGTGTTAGCCAAGCCGGTGTTGTTTCAACACATCTCTGGTGTGGACTGATATAGATACCAGGCTTGTATTGAATTAACACAGGCGTTTTTTGCAGTATGGACCTTCTACAACACTAATGTGTTTAAGTTTGTCTTTAGATTTAAAGTGTGAGATGGAAAGCGTGCAAATATTATTTTATGTTGTTCCATATAAAACTGCTATGATGAATTGTAAAGCCTGTCTAACTTTTTTGTAAACAAAAGATCGTTAACGTTAATTGCAATCAAGTGTCATCTTACACACCGATTTTACACAAGCGTAGAGGCCTGTCAATAGCCGCGTCTTTGTGAAAAAAATCAAAAATTCAAATCTCAGAAATTTAGCACCCCTCGCTCCTCTCTCTCTCTCTCTCTCTCTCTCTCCCTCTCTTATATTGGATATCCAAAAGTTTGAGACAATTCCATGATAAAAAAAAACGTATAGATGCTTCATTTTGATCGAGCATCCGATTTCATGGACATATTTAAAAAACTATCCCTTTTTCATATCTACATTTAAAAGATATATCAAGGCAAGTTGCAATCGTTTTAGTTTTGACAAACGTTTTCGGTTGTTGCAGCAAAAGAACGGAAAAATTAATAGACCAGTTCGTAGTTACTTCATGGACATATTTTGGTCAAATGACATTTCATTTCTTTCATTAAGATAGGCAGATTTCAAAGCAAGATATTACGTATGCATGCCTTACACGGCGGGATGAAGAAATTGAATAAACCAGGTGACTAGAACAGCACGTCAATGAACACTCTATGAACATGATGAAGGTATTTGTTGCATTTCTACTTTGGATGCATATTAGAGGATGTTGTGCAATGTACTTGGCAAATTGTGAAATATACCAGTCATTCGTGGACGCATTGTTTTTTTGTGGATGAGAATGAAAAACACAATTCAAAAGAATATATGAATAATCAAGACATCGAAGTTGGTGCTTATCTCATTAAATTTTAAACCACCATGTCACTTTAGTACAAATGACCTTCCTCTGATCATGCGCAGAGTGGAACTACGAACTGACTTATTAGAAAGATATTTGAAGGAGAAGAGCTAATCAGTCACATGTTATTGGAAGAAAAGAAAATACACGCCATGCCCATATCCCAAATAAAAAATAATGCATTATTCTTTTTTGAATACTTACAGGTAGCAATTGTTTCTCCATTCGGTCCATTCGGGGTTGCAACGTCCAGGGCCATTCGAATTGGGAGGATGGGGTCGACTTGGTGGCCCTCCGGGATTTCCTGGCATACCTCCTTGCGGGAAATTGGGTTGTCCTCCGGGAGTTCCTGGCATACCTCCTTGCGGGAAATTAGGTTGTCCTCCGGGAGTTCCTGGCATACCACCTTGCGGGAAATTGGGTTGTCCTCCGGGAATTCCTGGCACACCACCTTGCGGGAAATTGGGTTGTCCTCCGGGAATTCCTGGCACACCACCTTGCGGGAAATTGGGTTGTCCTCCGGAAGTTCCAGGCACACCACCTTGCGGGAAATTGGGTTGTCCCCCGGGACTCCCTGGAACGCCTCCTTGTGGGTTAAATGGTGGTACTGTCTGCCCAGCGGGACCTCCTTGCGGACCAACTGGTGGGACAGGTTGCCCGATCTGCCCTTGCGATCGAGCAGTGAACACCGTGAGACACACGAAAACACAAATAAAACCTCTCATCTTCTTAAAATGGGCTCGTTTCCTCCAAAAATAAGTCATGCACAGAATGGTCTGCTAAATATTCAAGGTGGAAAAAACTATAACTTAAAATTTTCCAGCAGGGAAGCCAGTTCTTACAACGACAGCGATTACATATCCTGCCACGCCTGTAGTGTGGTCCTATTTATACCAATCTTCCTTTGGCTATCCCTTCCTTCTTTAAGGTGACATGTAAGGTGTCACACTCAAGTGGGTCCGTCATTATCAAGTTCAGGGGCAACCAGAGGGTAGGGGGCGTTTCTCTGCCTGGATGAACAGGGGCATGGGGGCAAGCTGGTGTACAATTAGTAACACCCGATGATGAATAATCAGTCAGGTTTCCAAAATTATACCACGCGGTTAAGACAATGATCAAACTACAATGACGTTTCCGGACTTCTGGCGCGGTAGAAAAGGGTATTTAGGACGTTGATAATTATTCCATTTTTAGCTTCCTATATCAAGCCATAACGAAGGTTAAAAGAATTAATCAAATTTTGATAATACGTTTAATGGTATGCATAGTGCCACATAACCAAAGTGTATTTCAATCAATAGAAGTATCTTTCATTGAGAAAGGCCGTTTAAAGTGAGATTTAATCTAATTCGAAACACAACAACTTGTCAAAAGACACAATTTTAAAAAAAGGTTTGATAGAATAAAACGCTCTTCTGGGCATTCCGATAAAATAAATATTTGAAAAACTATTTTAGTAGCCTTAAGAAACTTCCATAGAATCTCCACAATAAAAATGTTTGCAAAGTCATTTCACGAAATACGTGTATCATCAATAGACTTAAACTTATATTGCCACGCTCCTCATTAATTATGCTATATCCTTCACATATTTTACCCTCTCTATATTATATTTTTAGGTCTCGGGGAAATAGACAAAGTATTGATTTTTACAAAATAAGGGTTTATTTGTCTTATTCGCAGTGCCCCTATGCAATGCACTCCCTTACTTATCCTTCATTCTTTGGAAATATACAATTCTAAGAACTAATGAATATGTATTCAATCCAGTTAGACCAATTAATGTTTCGATACAATTATGATGATGATGATAATAATAATAATAATAATGGTTATGATAATAATAATATTAATACTACTACTACTAATGATAACAATACAGTGCGTCCCACAAAAAACGAAACCGAGATTTATCGATGATTTATCATAACTTAATCACAAATACAATAGACAAATGACCTACCATTGTAAAGCTTAGAATCTCCTCTTTCATCTGAAATTACTTAGATTATTTCTCATTCACGCATGAGTGAGCAAAAACAATTTAAAAAGGGGATACCAAAAGTCACTTGGCGGGCCGTATCTGGGTTTTAAAAAGAAAACCACATTTTTAGAAAGTTCAATATCTGCTCTTTAATTTGATACCTCAATCACAGAAAATGGTCAAGAAATAACAAAGTTCTGGTTATTTGAAATAAGGCTTGAATTTCAATAATTTCATAAAATGAAGAGGTTTTACAGGCTAGCGTTCAAACTCACTCGACACTCCGTTTTGTTGACGATCAGCCATGCATTAAGTCTTTTGTTACCGTGCGATAGCTTCAGTGGGAAACCGGTGAAAACACGTTTGTTTAATGAAATTATGGAAATACAAGCATTGTTTCGAGGGATCATAACTTTTTTACTACTTGACCATTTTCTGTGATTTAGGTATCAAAGAAAAGAGAAGATATTTAACTTTTTAGTCATGTGATTTTCTTTTTGAAATTCAGATACCCCCCGCCAAATGAGATTTTGGCATCCTTTCTTCGAATTGTTTTTACTCAATCATGCGTGAATGAGGAATAATCTAAGTAATACCAGATGAAAGAGGAGATTCTAAGCTTTACATTGGTAGGGCATTTGTCTATTTTATTTATGATTAAGTTATGATAAATCATCGCTAAATCTCGGTTTCGTTTTTTCTGGGACGCACTGTACATAATACCTCTGTTCATGACACTTCATACACAAATAATTACAACTTTTGTACATAATAAGTATTACATTACAGTGGCCCGTTTCATAAAACTTGTTATAATAACAATTTTGCAATAACAGGTAAAATTTATTA
This sequence comes from Lytechinus pictus, assembly GCF_037042905.1. NCBI lineage: Eukaryota > Metazoa > Echinodermata > Echinoidea > Temnopleuroida > Toxopneustidae > Lytechinus > Lytechinus pictus. Next base: position 10,583,118 of record NC_087263.1, on the reverse strand, counting down.
AAATATTTCAGTCTAATTGGCTGATGATAAATTTATTCTAGAAACTGTTAATTTGTTATCTTTATGAAATTGGAGGCTAATATCATTAATACTTTGTATCATTGCTATCTTTATTATCATTATATATTACATATTATTGTTATTATTATTATTATTATTATCATTATTATCATTATTATTATTATTATCATTATCAATATTATTATCATCATCATCATCATAATCAGCAGCATCATTATTATAATCATAATAATTATCATTGTTGCTATATCATTATAATCATCATTATATATTTCTTGGAAGGAGTGTATTTCCATTATGAAACAACTGGCTATCAAATTCAATAATTTGATATGAATTCTGTTTGGATAAGCATTTTGGAATGATTGGTATTTCTTATGTATCATTTTCCTGGTCAAAGATCTTTAATAATTGTTACCTGTTCGCAGAGGGGACTTCAAGGTTTGGAATCTGCATATCGTCTTGCAAACGTTCCCATCCTGAAAAAGGGGAATCCAAATATTTCGCGTACCAAGTTTGCTGCTCACTAAAATCAATATTTAGCAATTTGGGGGATTAATATACATTGCCTCCATGATCCAATACTTAAAATGTATTAAGTTATTGAATTTATTCTGATTGTGTTTTTTAATAGATGCTGATCTGCTGATGTTTACGAGAGTAATTACTTTTTATACTATTTAACTATTGTAAAAAATGGGTTGGGGATATATATGGATTATTCGTTGTGCGAGCCCAGTGGTGAGGGACGGCCATAAACGCATAAGTTAGTAAAGCTGGTTTAAATCAGCCCACAGTTATTGATTGATTTGAAATAAAGTAGGCCTAAATTTCAAATCCTTTAAATATCTTTTTTTAGAAATCAACATTTACCCAACATTACTATCGGATTACTCGAAAATAACGTCAAGAGTTCATGCTTCTAAATTGTGAAATGGTAATCCCACCCCCCCCCCCCCCCGACCGAAATCAGAAGAAAATTATGACATTTCATATTATTTGGTTTTATTGCAAGAAGATAATTTCATATGTCATATAATACAATCATGACAATCCGAAAGAAATAAGGAGTTGTTAACGTTATTGCGCGCCTCTAATCATTTGCAAACAGACCAAGATTTGAGTATGATTGTTTTGTAAAATTAAACGTCCCCACACAGTTAATAAGTTATGAATCACAGTCGGACAATACTGCATTTCACACTGTGTCACATATTCATTTCATTCCGATAAATTGGAACACTTTGTTCACACTGTGGTACACAATTTCAATACTGTGGTCAACACTTAATGATTACGCATGGTGACGTAACCAAAAAGTGAAGAATAGTTTTTAATCACATTGTGCTCACATTTTCATTCCACTGTGATTAAGTTTCAAACAGAGGGTCCTGGGTTCGAATCATAGCCGTGGCGTGTTTTCCTTCAGCAAGAAATTTATCCACACTGTGCTGCACCCAACCCAGGTGCGGTAAATGGGTACCGGCAGGAAATCATTCCTCTAAAGGCTGTGTGCACCTGAATCGGTAACCTAGCTTAGCCGGGTAATAATATTAGCAGGGCCCGCTGGGAGAACATTTTTCAGAACTGAAGTGGCTCCCCTGGGTAAATATACCGTTATCAATATTACTATTAAGTGAGGATTTTTTTCCCTTAGTTGTTAAGTCACTTGTGTCAGTAATACACACATGCAGTGTGTCAACAATGCACTGACTCAGTATACACATTGAGGTCACACAGCATGTGGACCGCAGTGTGAAAACGCATTCCAAATTATCGCAGTGGTATGATTATGTGATAAAACAACGTGCTCTCACACTATTTTCACAGTTATTTCTTTATGTCATGGATAGCCACACTATTAACTAATAGGACTACATGTATACATGTATCATGTGTATATACCATCACTTATTATTTGTTGTTTTTCATGATATTTTTCAATTGTTTGTCATTTTCGTAAACCGTGACAGTATATTTCCCAACTGAATTTGATTAAGAAAAATTATTCTTGATCAATAATTCATACCACCCTTCTCCTTCAAAAAGTGGTTACTTTCTCAAATATGGGATTGAAATGCATATCACGCATATGTAATGGTATTATACAAAAAATGAATTAAATTGTGCATGATCGGACTGTGTTGATAGAAATACACCCAGTGGCTCTCTTCTCAACGAGTACACTGCAAAAAACTCCGGTGTGATTTAACACCAGCCCGGAATCTATATATGTCCACACCAGAGAAGTGTTAAACAACACCAGTTTCGTTTTGGTCTAACACCAGAAAGGTGTTTATACAACACCAATTAGTATTAAAACAGCATCGGTTTGGATCCAAACTAGATTCCCCGCTGGTGTTCTATCAACACCGGAGTTTTTGCAGTGTAGGTATCATCTTCACATCCTGGAAACTGTGTGAACAAATTGTGACAAATAAATTTCACAGAGTTGCCATTTGGAGGGAAACAGTGTTTTTGGCGCTATCACACATTGGAGAAGTTTATTCACAGAGTGCCAACCGTTTCACTCGGTGTTATCCGGACTTTTCGCATTTACCGCGGAGACGCTCTACAACGCAACAATTCCTTTGAAAATATACAAATCAAATCAGAATGGAGAGCTGAGAGGCTTTTGTCGAAAGTTGGTGGACCGAGACAGCATCATACTCTGGACAACGACATATTTGCAATTGTTCGTTCGTTGCAAATCTTTGGATGATCTGCTGCCCCAATCCACCCACTTTCGACAAAAGCCTCTCAGCTTTTGCGATTTTAATGGCATTTTCAAAGGAATGGATGCGTTGGAGAGAGTTTCCCCATAATGTGAAAACTCCATGTTACTCTGTGGCACACCCATCGTACCGTGTTCATGATGTGTTCTCACTGTGAAAAAATTGTGCTCATGCGATAATATGTGTGTTGACTCTATTCATCGATTATATGGCCTGCCATTCTGAAGTCGGGCATAACTTAGACCGTGGTCCAACTCTGTGCTAAAATTATGGGAAACCAAACATGTTAAAATTTTGCTTGCATTGCATGTTTCGTATCTTTACTGTACTCTCTCCTGATACTTTTATGGTAAAGAAAGTCAACTTATCTATCTTTCCCAGACAATCAAGGATGATTTGAGAGTCACATGTGCTGACATATTGAACCCCTACAGCAGGGGTTCTCAAACTACGGCCCGCGGAGCTTCTAAATCTGGCCCGCGAGATTCTGCTGGTTTTTTTTTTTATCACTTTTAAGTCACAATATGAAACATAGCTCAATATGATTACATTGTGTTTCCATGTAGACCTAACCGTATAATGGCTGTCAAATAAATAGTTTAGTGGAGTCTTTTCTGTATGTTCAATCTACTTTCTTATTAGACCAGCGGTGTTCTCACCATGTTTGGATCTACATGCAGGTGCGAAAGTGCATTTTCCACAATGAACATTTTAAAGAACTAACTCATACCGAAGTACCTTGACAGGGGCCGCAGAACGGTTTTCAAAGTGTGGGGGGGGGGGGGGCTGGCCATGTAAAAAATCACAATAATGAGGTCATTTTTACGTTTTTGTACATGGTTTTGGAAAAAAAAGTGTGGGGGAGGGGGCTGAAGCCGCCCCCATCCCGCTTCCGCCGCCCATGATTGACCAGTGAACATTTGCACCAGTGCCTTCGTCTGGCAATTACACCTTTTGTGCCAAGGTTCAAGCAACTTTTTGCTGACAGACTGTCACTTATCCCATATTGAAAGTGACTATAGGAGACTATTCTTGTTAGAGTCTACAACAGTCATGCTCTATTATTCACTCTACTTTGACTACACAACATATTGATACTTCAAGACATTATATGTCTCCCCAATACCAGGTATGTATTAATACAATCTAGATTCCTTTTAAAAAATACTACAATTTTGTTATCATAATATTAACTCTCGCTGTATTTGAAATCTTTTCTTATTTTACCTGCGTTTCATATGAAACTGTAATAATTTTTTTTGGATCAAATGCTCCCAAAATAAGGGCCAGATTGTACAAGAGAGCATGTAGGACCTCGACCGCTTCGCGCACATTTTTTTCTAAGTATTCACTTCACCCTGGCCCTTTCAGGTTTACTTGGAGTCTCATCTGGCCCTTTAAAGAAAAAGTTTGAGAACCCCTGCCCTACAGATATAGATTAATGCCACGATTGGCTGTCCATATTTAAACCGCAGCTTTAGACCAAAGCTTAAATCAAACCCTACTTCAGATAAGCAAGATGATTTAAAGATCAGCTAAGAGAAATATCTGATGTATACCTATAGTCGGGTCAATATATTGGCTGGGCCTAAAAAATTGCAACAAATCTTTTTTCAACTGTTTCTGGTACTATTTGACCTCAGAAAATAACACAATAAAAATCTACCGAAATCCGCATCCGGGATTTTTTTTTCAGGATGGCTGCCAATCACTGAAAATAGACATAACTCACCAACTATCCACGATACACATTTTATTTCCATGCATATCTCATGGTCTATGGACTAAAAGATTTGTTGATACAGGTTAGAGTGAACATAAGCAATCGAGGTTACCTAGAAAATCCGAAATGGCGTCCAACATGGCTTTCGTAGCCTGAAAATTCGCACTTCATCTATTACTTATACCTCGGCGGCCGTACGGCGAGTCGAAAACAGTCGTTTTAACATTTTTTGTACCAGCTACATATAGGTGGTTTGAATAAAAATGAATAAAACGGCTATTTTCGACTCGCCGTACGGCCGCCGTAGAGTAAATGTGACCGATGTATTAAGTTGCCTTAATTTGGTTTCTATTCAATGATATTAAGGGTCAAGTAGTACATTGGGAAAGTTACAAGGACATTCTATGTTCTGGTATTCCCAAAAATCCAAGATGGCTTTAAAAAAAGGAGTCTAAAATGACTTGAAGCGGACATAAATCACTTCATATTTGATTGTGTAGGATGGTTATTTTGTCATTTTCCTATTTTGTTCATTTTCTTTAACTTGTGCTTCCTTCAGCTGTTTTACATTTCTGTTCCGTCTAGACTTGAGTTCATTTGCATTTCTTTTCAGCACTGCCCTTGCAGTCTGAACTTAGGTTATTTGAGTTTAATTATATTCAGTTTTCATTCATCCTTCTCCACATTGGATTCTTTTCCACTGATTCTCTTTTGTCATCTTCATTCCTTCTCTATTCAGGTGTTCCACTCATTCCATCCCTCACCTGACTCCTTAGTTTCTCATGCTATTATTACATAATTACCCAGACATCTTTTATCACCTTCATCTTATTCCTCATTAGTTTATATTATGAACTGGATTACTACATTTCAGTTGGGTTCTTCTATTTCCTTTAATTTCATTGGTTAGCTTTAAGATGATTTAAATATTGTTATGTTACTGTAGCAACAATTTTGATGTGGGCCGAGGAAGGCCAAAGGTATAAATAGAAAGAGTATGACACTCACAGACATGTTATGTTTGCTGTTAAGTTCCTGAGTTATGCTGTTGTTTTAAATCTGTTTCTATTACGTAACATTCGTATAAGTCTTCAGAGGATAGCATTTCCCAGGTGTTAGGCAGTGAAATTCACACAATGGGATTCAAAGCAATCAAAATTCCACACAGGACCAGTTCTCTATAAAAGGCCCTAACCAATGAATAGGAACCATCTTTTTCAAGTGTGACGGCAGTGACTACACATCTTTATCTTCATGGTGAGTATTGAGGAGACGTGAGCCTACGGTCTCCTTCAGCCCTGCTTTCCGTTGGGGAGCAGGCATGGAAAGCCGCCTGGAGTTGAGTAAAAGCGGCAGCTATCATGGCAGTCTCTGATATTTTAAGGCATGCGAGTCATGCTGACTTGGGCAGGAGGGCTCCTCCACCCATATTTTTGGTATGTGAGCCATACCTTTCTACATCAGGGGGCTGCCCTACACTGTTTCTTCATTGGGGCGCTGCCTTATATTTTCTTCTAGAAATTTCGCTGATTCAGCACACCTTCACATCATTATAATGATTTACTCTGTAAACTCTTTGGTTTATCGAAATAAGCCGTATGCTGATATGACATCGATACATGTCATTGATTTGGATTGCGAGCCTTACCCTTATTACAGCCTTATTTTGACTTCAATTCATCCGAATAATAAAATTGCTTCCAACTTTTTCTTACTAGCCATTGCCAAATTTTCTACAATACTCGTTCTAATGTGTGGTTAGTATACCAACCAATAACAGCAACTGTGCTGGACCAAGGGATTTAATTTAACCCTTCTTAAAATTGTTGTCGAGTAATTGCTATATACGCCTATATTCCAATCGGATTGTGTACAGAAGAATTCAATACGACACCGGAGCACCGATAATACTGATGGTCATGGCCAACTGTGTACTGGATTTACTTGTATTAGTTAATACTGCTCTGACAGTCGATTTTGTTTTCACCATCCCAAAGATGGAGAGTTTCTTACTCTATAGATGCTACCATTCCTTTGCCATAGATTGGCATGAATCTTTCGCCATATCATAATAATGGGTGACGTTCCCGGACATTATGAACATGTGTATCTATGTATAAAAATTGTTATGCCTACATTTTGAATCATCCCTCATAGGAATCTTTTACAAGAACCATTTTCGTTTAAACATGTTTAAAAAGCATCGATTTGGAGTATAAACTGACATCGCTATAACATGTACTGGCGCAGGCCTCTCTTTATAACCTAGAGTACATTGTACACAAAAGGCATTTTGCACAACGCAGGGAATCTTCTTCACTGCTTATAAAACGATGATCGATATGCTCTTGTGTTAAATTTTAAACAAATTAAACAGTTGTACCAAGAGCTTCACAACAGCGATATTATCGCTAGATATCTCACAACTCGCGTGGACAATGCTTAGACTTACTACTGTACCATTTTACATATTCGCATAACCCGATTGGTTAGTGGCAAATTCATAGTCATTTGAATTGCTTTTAAGCCGGGAAAAGCCAAGTTTTGTCACGAAATTCAACTATCATCCATTTGTTGCTTGTAATATGAAGCTTTACATTCCTCAAAGGAAAAAAAAAACATGATGAAAAATGCTTCATTAAAACATGTTAAATGATTATGGATCTGGAAGGAACTTCATGTTGAAATGAAAATTTTAATTGCCAAGATGCAAATCTCATTGTCTGAGGTTTACCAGACAACAATAGATAATACACGCAAAATTGTTCCAACTAGTAGTTCATCCGTGCAAGGCGCCTAAATGAATAGCTCATTACTATATTCTTATATTAAAAGAGGTAGCTAGTACATTTTCACCAGACTTTGTAAATAGGCTACATGCCCAAGCCTGAACATTCTTTTGCTGATAGACCTTCCCATTCATTCATGTTGTCCTTGACAACCTACATTGAAGATTTGTCAGATCATGGGCCTATCTACATGTACATGTATTCTTGTTATCTATTCATTGAACAAAGAATATTTTAATTAAAAAGATTGAACAAGGAAGATTTAAACAGATCGGATTTCTAACTTGACAAAGCACCTAATTATCCTTTCCAACGCAAGCCGTTGATACTAAGAGTATTCCAAATTCCCGAAGTGTACAACAAGTTGGATTAAGTAACCTTTAAACCTTTCAAAAGTTTAGAATGTATGCAGACATGCATTCCGACAATTTTGGTATTGGTAAAAACACTGGACAGAGATCCATTGTTTAATCAAAGTTGAAATTTCTTCCACCCTGTACTCATCTTGTACAAGACTCAACCATGAACCATCAACGTTGTGCCATGCAAAATTATACAATATGCTACCCAGAAGACTTAACTATATTTAAAGTAACTTTATATAATACATGGATTCCCAAGAGAACTTTTCATGAATGTTAACAATCAGTCATCTGATATAAAATATTGTATAAGCCATTATGATCCCTAGAGGATGCTGCTTTGATTTGTACATTTGTATCGCTGAAATTGAGTTTTTTCATTACTAACTCCTCGATCACGAGGGAAATACACACACACAAAAAAATGAACTTGTGGTGATAAATAGTTTGAAAAAAAAAAAATGAATAACAATAAAACTGGGATTTCTGGAAGCGAGCTCTCGAGGTCTGTTTTACAGGGGAAAGTTAAAAACACCTGACTTGGCACATCTAGGACCTAACCTGGTTGGTTCTTTTACTATTTACATCATTCAATCAGACGACTATGTTATGTCATGTATCAAAAATTGGAGATCGAAGTGTCATCATTTTGGACTTGTATCTCAAATTAATTTCTGACAATTATCAACATTAAGATTCATTACTTATTTTGCCAGTCAACTATGCATATACTCCAACCGGAAACTCCACAACCTATGATTTATCGCAATCACTGCTAATATCGTTAGCATGTTAAGGTGTCGCGATCATGTTTTGTAAGGTATCTGACCTGCTAACTACCAACATAAATGTTTAGGAATCAATTTCTTGCACGGCACCTATGCCCTAGAACAATATTTTTTTTTAAACACGTTTGTTTTTCACAAACAAATGAATACCAATATCATTAACTATTCAAATTGATACGTATGATTGATTAGAAGAATAAACTCCAATTTTGTAAGCTGTGCTGTAAACTACACCCTCGACCACCACTATGCTGATAATCAAGTATTATTGAATTAAGGCAATTTACTGCCTACAAATCCTTGTTGAACTCCTTGTCTCAATTACAGTATTTGACAGCAATATAACTCTTTATCAATTGTAATGATAAAATTTATTAGTCGAACAAAATTTGAAAACATGAAATTTCATTTAATCTAAACCATGGTTATCAAGTTTATAAATCTTTCAGGAAGCTTTTTTTTTTCAAGTATTCTTACATCTAAATTCATTACAGCCTTTTATGGACTTCCAATTCGGGAGAATATCCTTTTACTTGGCACACCAAATTACAAGGAAGTTTGATTCAATTTCATTGTACCAAATTGTTGAATGTTAATCTTTTTGGGGCAATCATAAATTATATCTTCTTATTTTGACGTCAATAATTCTGCTCTTCTCTGCTGACAGCAATTACGTCCAGCGTGCTCAAACGCTGAATGAACCATCCAAATTTCACTTTCAAGAGTTGTCATGAAAGTTATTTTGTACGATGAGAAAATTATTTGAACATCACTACTTTGTTCTCTTCAATTATGAATTCTTCTTTGTTGATTGCTTTTTCTAAACTACTCTTCTCAGGTTAAAGGTGCACAAACATGACAAAGAGTACTGTCTAGTATTCACCCATTGGAACCCCCTAAAAATATTTAGTAACCTTGTCTCAGATCAAAAACTGAATTAGTTTTTACATTTTATACCATCTGACCATGATGCCTCAGTAATTGTTCCGCGTTTCATCAATAATTAACTACCTCCTTCACCACTAAACTTTTGATTTGATCATAGAGAAATATCTTGACTTTTGATATCTGAAGCAAGATATTATTTTCATCCTATAGTACGATGAATCTTCCAACATTAGTTATTCTTATCTTAAACGTCGATTATTATATATGGCTCTTCCAGTGAGGCCATTTTCGCCTCTACTGCTGATGTAGAAAACCTTAAAATGGTATAAAATTATTTGAAAATATTTCAAATATTTCAAATATTTCAAATATATTTGAAAATATTTCAAATATATTTGAAAATATTTCACATTTATATCAATGGATTATATAGAAGTATGATATGTACTTGATTGATTGGAGATAATTTGCAAGATGAATCGATGAGGAATATTTCACTGATTAATTTCCTCGCCTTCATTGAGAAACAATTTATTAATAATTATATAAATATAATCATTGGCTGATTCAGTGTTCCTTAATTACATTTTCATAATGTCAATTCATTCTGAAGTGTTATAAATATTTCTAGTTTGGCAAGTGGCAACATCGTATGACCACGTTGAGATAATATGATCTTTATGAGATCATTATTAGTCCGGGGGCTGGGAGAGTTTATTCAGCTGATCGGGTACAAAAGGCTTGATGGTCCCATCATGTTGGCATGAAGGCAGTGGTCAAGGAAAAGTGTTGCTGCCGGGCCATATCCTGTACGGAAGGCCCCAATGGCCCCAAATACGGGCCCCAAAAATGGGTTTATTCAGCTGAAAAGGTACATGGCTAATTCTTTTTGCAATGGACCGAGTATACATTGAGATTTTCAAAAAAAACCATGCCAGCAACTTTATCCTGTACGGGGGCCCAGACAGTAGGCCCAAAGGGCCCCCCGAAAATGGGTTTATTCAGCTGAAAAGGTACATGGCTAATTCTTTTTGCAATGGACCGAGTATACATTGAGATTTTCAAAAATATCCATGCCAGCAACTTCATCCTGTACGGGGGCCCAGACAGTAGCCCCAAAGTGCCCATATATCCTGTATATGTCCCACAACTAATTTATTAAGCTAAAAATGTACATGGATATTTCCTTTTGCAATGGAGGCAGTATACATTGAGATTTTCAAAAATACCCATGCCAGCAATTTTATCCTGTACAGGGGCCCAGACAGTAGGCCCGAAGGGCCCCCCGAAAATGGGTTTATTCAGCAGAAAAGGTACATGGCTAATTCTTTTTTCAATGGACCGTGTATATATTGGGATTTCCCAAAATACCCATGACAGCAACTTTATCCTGTACGGGGGCCCAGACAGTAGCCCCAAAAGGGCCCATATATGTCCTACAACTAATTTATTCAGCTGAAAAGGTACATGGCTAATTCTGTTTAAAATTTAATCTGCATACTTTAAGGATCACAAAACTACCCATGCCAGCAACTTTACCTTGTATGGGGGCCCAGACAGTAGCCCCAAAGTGCCCATATGCCCCACAACTAATTTATTCAGCAAAAATGTACACGGATAATTCCTTTTGAAATGGAGGCAGCATACAATGGGATTTTCAAAAATACCCATGCCAGCAACTTTATCCTTTATCCTGTACATGGCTAATTCTTTTTTCAATGGACCGTGTATATATTGGGATTTCCCAAAATACCCATGACAGCAACTTTATCCTGTACGGGGGCCCAGACAGTAGCCCCAAAGGGCCCATATATGTCCTACAACTAATTTATTCAGCTGAAAATTTACATGGATAATTTCTTTTGCAATGGAGGCAGTATACAATGCGATTTAAACAGAAAACTCTTGCCAGCAACTTTATCCCGTATAGGGGCCCACACAGTAGGCCCGAAGGGCCCCCGAAAATGGGGCTATTTAGCTGAAAATGTACATGGCTAATTCTGTTTAAAATTGAATCTGCATACTTTAAGGATCACAAAACTACCCATGCCAGCAACTTTACCTTGTATGGGGGCCCAGACAGTAGCCCCAAAGTGCCCATATGCCCCACAACTAATATATTCAGCAAAAATGTACACGGATAATTCCTTTTGAAATGGAGGCAGCATACAATGGGATTTTCAAAAATACCCATGCCAGCAACTTTATCCTGTACGGGGCCCAGACAGTAGGCCCGAAGAGCCCCCGAAAATGGGGTTATTTAGCTGCCATGCCAGCAACTTCATTCTGCACGGGGGCCCAGGCAGTAGCCCAATAGTGCCCCTCCCCAAAAAGTGTATTTTAGGCTGAAGACAGACATGGGTGATTGTTTTTTTAAATGGAACTTGCATATACTTTGGGGTCATATAAATGTCAATTCCAGCTGATTTACCATGTATGGGGGCCCAGATAGCAGCCAAAAAGGGAACAGATGTCTAAAAACTAATTTGTTTGGCAGAAGTGATGCATGGATATAATTTTTTTGGATGGAATTTGTATGCACTTAGCTAAGGTTTCTAAAAATACCAATGCAATCAAGTTTATTCTGTATGAGGACCAGACTTGCAGTCGACCCCAAAAGCCCCAAGGATAATAAGATATACATGGATAATTAATTTTGTAATGTAATCAGTATACCTTGGTCCTTATTTCCAGTAATGCCTGAAAGGGCCCCAGTGTGCAATACATAGGCCTATTAGTTTCAATTTGGGATAACGAATGTATGCTTGGAACTGGCGGAAATACCTACACTTGATTTACCGGGCTGAAGACATAGAGGGGTAGTTAGGCCTATTTACATAATTACATCATAAGTGAGGGTTTACAAAATAGATTGAAACATGCATAATCTTTCTTGAACTGAAATAATGACAGTAGCAGCAGCGAGCGAAGCGAGCGCGCAGAATGGCGTGTCCCCAGAAACCTCTTTCAAGTGATTTGTAATTATCACAAGGGCTATGTATATGGGAGTATATTGCCGGGTGCCTAAAACTAATATCTATCCCTTTTGGTGATTACAGTTAAAGGCCTGAATATAGTAGAATAGTATTTTGATTTATTAACCTGAAAGGTGTGATATTTGCCAATTCCTCTCTTCCTCTCATTTTGGTTACTTTTCTTTCTATTTCCAAGTTTATATATTTTTAAAACTTCTTCCCCCTTTCTTGTTATTTTCCTCTTTTATCCCTCATAATCCTGTGCGTCGCCATTTAAGGGACGAGGCTGCTTCAGCTTCCAAGACCCAACTATATTTTCCAATTCCCTTTTATTCTTTTTTAATTGTATATGAGACGGCAAGGGCTTTTGTCAAACAAAAATACATTTCTTCTCTTTATTATCCTTTCCTTTTCCCCTTTTATATGATCGCCTCTATATCATTCTGTTTCCTCAATTACTTTCCTTTATCCAGTTATCATTTTTCTCTCCTTCTCTATCTTTTATTCTGTTATTTCTCAATCTCTATTAGTTTTTATATTTCCTCTTTCTCTTCCCTTCCCCTTCCCTCTCTCACCCTCTCCTCTATTTTTGTTCACCCTCCCCTTGCTTTTCTCTCCCTGCTTCCTTTTCTCTTTTCACCTTCCCTTTCCCTCCCTCTCTCTCTCCCCTTCTCATTTTTCTCTCTTACCTCCCCTTCTTTTTCTCTCCCCTCCCCTGTTCCCTTCTTTTTTTCTATTTCCTCCCTTTCTTTCCCAACCCTTCATCATTTTCTCTCCTTTCCACCTCCTATCCTTTCCGCTCTCCCTTTCTCTTCTCCCTCAGTCCTATTCACATTTCCCTATTCTCCTTTCTACCCCCCCCCCCCTCTTTTGAGGGGAGGATAGGGGGGCATTTAAGGCCCATTGGATCCACGCATGGCGGGACATTGTATCTGGCAAGTGAGGGCAGTTGTGATTATAAAATTTGCATGCATGTCGACTATTATACCACAATTAATGCAATAAATGTTTGGAGAAAATTGGAATAAAAAACATTTAATTGTTTTGCATTCGGCCCTGCTGCTACCTTCAAGGTCATCCCGGCCTAAGTGCTACTCTCCGTTTGCTGTAATCTTTTTATTACATCAACTGGTATCATCTACTGTATCATTTAATTGGTCGTTTTGAGCAACAAGTAATGATTGATTAATTATGAAGTATATACACATTAATGAAATATGCACAAACTTTTTATTGTTGATAACTAATGGATGATGCTTGATCATTATTATGTTCAAAAGATAGTTAAATCAGTCTAATCGGTTTGACTGAAATTATGAGTACAATTAACATTTCTCACCTGTTTTGTGGAAGCCATGATGTACAGTAGTCTGGAATCACTGACAAGTAGTTGAAGGCAAATCAGAGTAGGCGGCTGTTGCCATTATGCAATATCAGGCAATCCCAATAAAAAGAGGTTCAGGGCGTGGAGCTAGATTAGCCACAATATCATTTCAGGGGCCATATTGTTTTTGCACAGTAGTCGGCCTCTCAAACTATTTTGTCTAATGCGGCTGGATATTCCTGAACACTCCCATGCCTTACATTGTTATCAATGGAGGCCTTCATGATCTTTTGTATCCCCCCCCCCCCAAAAAAAAAAAAAAAAATATATATATATATATATATATTGATAATGCACCATTCTAATGGGCCCTGCATGAATTCTGTCTTGGACCCCACACAGGTAAAATGCTGCCCATGGCAGGGTAAAGTTGCTGGCATGGGTAGTTTTGTGATCCTTAAAGTATGCAGATTCCATTTTAAAAAGAATTAGCCATGTACCTTTTCAGTTGAATAGCCCCATTTTCGGGGGCTCTTCGGGCCTACTGTCTAGGCCCCTATACAGGATGAAGTTGCTAGCATGGGTTTTTCTTTTTAAATCGCATTGTATACTGCCTCCATTTCAAAAGGAATCATCCACGTATATTTTCAGCTGAATAAATTAGTTGTGGGACATATATGGGCCCTTTGGGTCTACTGTCTGGGCCCCCGTACAGGATAAAGTTACTGGCATGGGTATTTTGGGAAATCCCAATATATACTCGGTCCATTGCAAAAAAAATTAGCCATGTACCTTTTCAGCTGAATAAACCCATTTTCGGGGGCCCTTCGGGCCTACTGTCTGGGCCCCTGTACAGGATAAAATTGCTGGCATGGGTATTTTTGAAAATCCCAATGTATACTGCCTCCATTGCAAAAGGAATTATCCATGTACATTTTTAACTTAATAAATTAGTTGTGGGACATATACAAGATATATGGGCACTTTGGGGCTACTGTCTGGGCCCCCGTGCAGAATGAAGTTGCTGGCATGGGTATTTTTGAAAATCACAATGTATCCTCGGTCCATTGCAAAAAGAATTAGCCATGTACCTTTTCAGCTGAATAAACCCATTTTTGGGGCCCGTATTTGGGGCCATTGGGGCCTTCCGTACAGGATATGGCCAGGCAGCAACACTTTTCCTTGATCACTGCTTTCATGCCAACATGATGGAACCATCAAACCTTTTGTACCCGATCAGCTGAATAAACTCTCCCAGCCCCCGGACTATATGGGAGATAACTTTCAAATTGTTTGAAATTGACTTCTGATATGTGGCTTTGAACATGCTATCCTCTGAAGACTTATACGAATGTTACGTAATAGAATTCGTAAATTATACAAATAGTATGAAGTATAATTAGAATTATATTAGTAATAATGAAGTATAAGTCGAGGAGGATCCCACCCTGCATGACTGCATCAAAACAATTTTATTCCCTCCCGATTATACAGAAGTCAATTTTGAAATGCAGAACTTATTTTGTGGGAATATAGCGCCATCTATCTAGAAATAATCTATTCCGAGGCACATTGTTAGTATTATTATCCCCGACTTAAGCACGAGCTGCCTCTTAGCGCTCAGTGCAATCAAGGAGTTGATCCTGTCGGTACCCATTCTCCTCACCTGGGGTGAGTGCAGCACATGGTGGGTATATATTTTATTGCAGAAGGAAAACACATCATGCCTGGAATTTGAACCCATGTCCGTCTGATTGAAAGACGAGAGTCGTAACCACTAGACCACGGCGCCCCATTCAAACACATACAACAAATTTTTGCAAACCAAATGATTATTTGGTGTATACATCTTGAAAAATTACTTAAGTGGATTGGAAAGCAATCCTGTTTTTAGTTCTTTACAAGATCTTTGTGTTTTTGTATGATCTTAGCCGTCTTTGAAAAGATGGTTCCTATTTATTGGTTAGGGCCTTTTATAGAGAACTGGTCCTGTGTGGAATTTTGATTGCTTTGAATCCCATTGTGTGAATTTCACTGCCTAACACCTGGGAAATGCTATCCTCCTCGACTTATACTTCATTATTACTAATAGAATTCTAATTATACTTCATACTATTTGTATAATTTACGAATTATTTTATTATCACCAAGTGGTTGGTTGGTTGGTGGATTGGGTTGGGTTGGCGTGGGTGGGGTGGGGTGGGGTGGGTTGGGGTGGGTTGGGTGTGGGTGGGTGGGTTGGGTTGGGCTGGGTTGGTTGGTTGGTTTTTTCTCTTCATTTCAAACGGATTGAAAAAGCAAGTACAAAGAAAAATATGAGTAACAGGGAAATATTTAGATTTCTAAACCATGTTTTAAGGGTAAAATTATATTCGTAATAGCATTCCTTAAGATCAAATTGGACCAAAAACCGTTGAAAAACGTTAAAATATTTTGGGGTAGGAACATTTTTGTCGTATATTGACACGACTACAAGATAAACATAGGTAAAACTACGCTCTTGAAATAATTGGGCAAAAAAATGCCAAACTTTTAACCAACCCTAGGTAACGTACTGTTCACACAACTATTGGTTAAAATCTGTCAAAATTGGGTAATAAAGATTAATACCTGGGTAATAAATTTGCTCAATTTGATAATTGCCCACAATATGTGTGTTTTTTTGTTTTACTATAACATACATTACCCAACACAGGGGACAGTATGTTGCCCAACATTTTAAGTGTGTATAGGCCTCACGGAGCCGGGATATCTATGAAAAAAAATGAATTGGTCTATCGAATATCTACTAGATATCTATTTTTTCAGAAGGGAGGGAATGGGCATCTCCCCCCCCCCCCCAGCAAAAAAAAAAGATAAATAGATAATGATAATATTGATAATAAAATGAAAATAAAAATATTAATGATAAATAAATAAATAAACAGATAGATAGAAATAAATTTATCCACATTGTGCTGCACTCGACCGTGGTGAGGTGAATGGGTACCCGGTAGGATTTATTCCTTGAATGCTTCTATAGCGCCTATATGGCCGCTCAGCTACAGCCGGGGTAATAATAATATACCAAGTATATTTCAGCGCCTTGAGCACATAATAAATGTGGATTTGGCGCTTTAGAAATACTCTATATTATTATTATTATTATAGATACCAAGATAGATAGATAGATAGATAGATCAATAAAAAATCACATCACCAAAAAAATAGAAAGAGAAAGAAAAAACAGTAGAAAGGGTAAAATGCGATGTTATTTTCAGAATGTATTTTGAAAATCTATCACAAAGATGGCTTATATAAGGTTCAAAATTGTGCTCGCTCGCGACTTTTTTTAGAAATGGCGCTCCATCATGTATTGTCCATACAGCATGTTTGGACCCATTGAACTGCGTAGTATATCAGACACCAACAGGAAGATATAACAATCTGTAGATAACACTTTTAGTTCAGAATGGAATACCTGAAATATTCCAAGAAATTGAGCAAACAATCCACGAATCTAGGAAGAGTGGAATATTGACCCTAACGAGTGGAATATTTTTGGTAATCCATGAAATAAAGCCATCCAATATACGGTAATTATTATTATTATCTATCCATTTCGAAAGTCTCGAGAAATACACAACAAAAATATTTTTGCATTTTTAGACCCCACGAAATCACAACGTTGAGTTTATACCTCTATTACTCAGTCAAAATCCTTCGAGATTTCACCATTTTTTTTATTATACTGCAGAATTATTAATGCACTTCAGATAGAGAATCCACTCATATTGCGGGGACTTAAAAAGTGATTTTGTGTTACTGGTCCTAGAACATTTATAGTTCAAGACACATCCACACTGTTGAATTAAATCTTCTGATGAGTAGTCTCACTAACAGTCCCCGATTAAATAGTTATTTCCTAAAAGGATCACACACACACACACACACATACACACCCACAAATGGACATCAAACCGGATTCCTCGGAAAACCAAAAGCGTATCTACATGTCAAGCGACGTGAATAATTCATATAAAAAAATGGGGATGGGGGATTCTCGAGGGATCCACCCCAGTTAAAAACACCAAACACCACCAAACACTGCTGTGAGAGGACCGCAACCCCGGGTATAATTATTATAACATATAGTCATAACACCAGAGGGTATTGAACTAACACCATGAATTCACGGCTGGTGTTAAATGTTTGGTGTGGCCATCTTACTCAGGGGCGAAGCTACGGGGGGGGGCAGGTGCCACCCCCCCCCCCCGAGTTTTGGTGTGCCCCCAGGTGCCCTCCCCCCCCCCCCCACTGAAAATAGATATTTTGCTGGGGGGAAAATGGTAGGGCCCAAGTTCCAGCATCATTTACATTTCGTGCTTAACCCAATAATCACTATGCCCATATGTTATTCACACATAGGCGACCCAAGGCAACCCCCCCCCCCCCCCTTGGCGGAGCAAAAAAAAGGGAAAAGGGAGAAAGAAAGAAGGAAAAGGGAGGAAATAAGAGGAGGAAGACGAGTTAATATAAAATAAGATGAGGGGAAGATTTGAAAAAAATATATTACACGTCACTATATGAAATTTTCGCTCACGCTATGCGCTCGCATTGCCTGTTCGATAATTATGATAATGGTCTAAATATCAACATTTTCAGCTCATGCTGCGCGCTCGCATTATTTGATTAGCTTCGTGTATGATAACGTTTTCAAAATATCCCTTTACAGGTGTGATTGTCAAAACGTAGGCCTATCCGCTATAGCGCTGCGCGCTTGCGTTTTGATTGATGAGTTATTTATAACTATATTAATTCTACAACAAGCTACTTAAAATTTTCATTACATTTTATCAACAACAACAATATCGTTTTTAGGTCTAAAATCTCAATTTTCTTTCGCTCGCACTTCGCGCCTGCATCGATTGATTGATTGATTGATTGATTGATTGATTGATTGATTGATTTTATTCGTCAAGAATATCACAGGAGATTACAATGAAATTGAGGAAATACCTTGACAGGATAGCCCAATATTGTTTTGTTACATACCTTTCCCTTTCATGATTACAAAAAAGCTTAGAAGGACCATTTTTGGGTCGAAATGTAAAAATTTTCAGCTCGCGCTCCGCGATCGCACTATTCAATTGTTGAAATATGTATCGACTTCATGGGTAACTGCAAACAGTCCTTAACAGGTCCCTTTTCGATCAGGCCCGAACGTTTATTAAAATGTTTCGCTCGCGCTTGGAACTCGAAGTAATCATTTTGTTACATACTTATATTGTTCAGGATCACGTACATTGCCAGAATGTTAAATTCGAGTCAGGAAAAAATACATGAAATCCCCCCCCCAAAAAAAAAAAAAAAAAAAAAATAGCCGCTCTCCCACTATTTAAGTGGGGCCTATGAGATTATTTCATATTTATGTTGTGTTATATGTAAGAATAAAGCTGAGGGCTACCCTTTCAAAGAAACAAACAAAAATCAACTTTGAGCGCCCGATCGGGGAAAATATGGGTAAAAATGTTCACCCCCCCCCCCCCCATTTGTGAAAGCTGTATTGCTTTTGTTGTTTGACAGTTGTTGCAATTGTGAATGCCTTTCTGCGATCTTATTAGATAGATAGGGATTGATGCCTGTTGCAGCCTGTCGCGCGACCAAAAGGTCGCAAATGGTCGTACGTCAATTGCGAAAGGGGCTAAGTGGGGCTTTAAATGAAGTAGGGATGATTCTCATTTTTGCGTTCTCTATTTCAGGTTCTTGTTCTCATGCTCTTGTTGGTTATCTTTTTAAACGATGCAAAAGAAAGAAAAAAAATCAGTTTTCATATTCAACGTCATTTAATGATATACGAATCATTTCTTATATTTATTATATACACAATGCGTTTAATGTTTGAATAAATAAAAAAAAATATGGAATAAGTTTTCAAACATCACAGATTATCTAGGACATCAGTAGAGGGCCGAACGAGAGGGGGATTTTGTGCCGCAAAATGGCAAGGCACATTGGGCCGATAGGTATCGAACATTACAATCATCAGTCGAACACCCCTGCCTTTTCAAGTATATGCAAATATGGTGGTAAAAGATGTCACACGTAAAATATCCAATCTCGTATAACTTGCTTTAATTCATTTGGGATTATTATAAGCAATTTTCTTTTTCCGTCCATCACAGTCAAGTTCGATACATAACACACAAAAAGCTCCTTTGTTTGCAAGCATATTTGTTTCCTTCTTCTATTGCCATACGATTGCATACTAATTTCTCTAGATAACAGTTCTCTGAAGGCATGAAGTATGGTCCCTTTTCTTGTCCGTAGACAAGGAAGGGATCGAACGAATTTAGTCAGACACTTGTTAAACGGAGGACATAGCAGAAAGATTCATAAGTGTATGGATAACAACCTGATTAAAAGCAAAAATTGGTCAAATTAATTTTAGTATTTTTTTCTGGAATGGTGTCACATTTCACTATAATCGTCCTTGATATGCGTGTTGCTGTTGCTGCGTTAAAACCCGCGGTGTAGAACAAGTCTTCGTTGTTGCACAAGACCATCAGCGGGACCAGAGAGCCCGATTCAGATTCGACTAGCAGTGGATGATGTGTTTCAATATGCCTGAATGAATGTAAGTAATAGTTTATGGTAAGATCACGCCAACGGGTTCTACTCCAGAACGATCAAAGCTATTAGATTGCTTCGAACGGTATGTAATCGGTCGAGTTGGAGTCGGTTTTGTCGGTGTGAGTGTAGCATTCTTATCACAAAGAAGTTCAAGGGGTTGCTGTAAAGCCTCAAGGCCGTACTGCTAGATACGGGCTCATTCTTAAGTTGGAAGGTCTACGAAGAATCTCATGAAGGCGGGATCCTCCGAAGGCGTCTTGTCTGCGAATGCCTACAGGATTGTTGCGGCTGTTGAGCAGGAGTGGCCTTTGAGCAGGAGGTTCCTGGGGCGCGGATGGCGCTGTTGGGGTGAACTCACAGATGAAGTGTCGGAAGTTTTCAACATCCTCTCGTTTCCAAACTGGCTCGAGGTCAAGCGGGGTATTCCATTGGGCTCTTGATTGAACGTCGAACATAACTGCACCTTCATTGGCCTGTGGTGGTTCTTCCCACAATCCTGGGTTCAGGCCCTGTTGCCCGCCGTGCCACTGTTGCCGGCCCATGAGGTCGGTGTAAGCACCGATCCAGGTCGGGGGAGCCTGGGTGCCCATCATATCTACCACCCACTTAAAAATGTATTCGTTCTCTGCTACGGAGTTGATTGTTGCAAGGTGGGCACCAGGCATCATATTTTCACACGCCCGCTGGGCATCTGGCTGCATGAGTCCTTCAAAAAACCCGGGAGCGGCCCACGGCCTACTTTGGCGGGAACGTATGGGTCCGCTTGAAAAACTGAAACAAATTGAGAGAAATGTTTGCCTTATCAGAAAATGATTAGTTGTCTTTTTAATTACAATATCATTATTTAGAGGCGTACCGATGGGGTGGGGGTTGGGGCGCTTCCCCTCCCCAGGCCAGGCCAATATGGACAAGTATAACCCTCATATTTTGACACATTTTGGGGAGAGTAATTATGCCAGTTTCTGAAATTTATTCCCTCCCCTTTGAAGATAAGTACGGGCAGAATCAAATACTATTTAAACTGCTGTTTCAATTCACCAATTTTCGACGAAGACGTTCCTGCTTTTCATTGTCAGTTGATGTTGATTTTGCGATAGATTTACTTCTTTTTTAATTTGTCGTGCGTCGCAGAGCAAAAACTATGATCTCGCCTTCACGATAGATCGTCATTGCATCATATTCGAAATGTCACAGTCACACGAAAGCGATCAAAGCAATTACGTTATTTTCAACGGCGTAATCTCAGTTTGGTTTAAGGTAGATTAATGTTAAGGTCAAGTCCACTTAAGAAAATTGTTGATTTGAATCGATATAGAAAAATCGAACAAGCATAACGCTGAGCTGAAAATCGGATGTAAAATAAGAAAGTTATGATATTTTTAGGTTTCACTTATTTTTCACACAACAGTTATATGCACAACACAGTGATATGCAAATGAGACAGACGATGATGTCCCTCACAATTTCTTTTGTTTTTTATTGTTCGAATTATAGAATATTTCAATTTTTACAGATTTGAAAATTAAGGACCAACCTGACTTAACCATTAAGTATTAAACAATGCCAATTCAATATGTTCAGGGAGGAATACTATTTTGTTTCACATGACAATGAGGAGAAATTAAAAAAATTTCATATTTCATATAATAAAATACAAAAGGAAATAGTGAGTGGGTGACGTCATCAGTCAGCCCATCTGCTTACCGACCAGGATGTGCATATAACTGTTTTGTAAAATCAAGCGAAATGCTGTAACTTTCTTATTTTACATCCGATTTTGATGAAATTTTCAGTGTTATGCTAGTTGGATTTTTCTCCTTTTATTAAAATCATCTTTTTATGGGGTGGACTTGTCCTTTATTAAATGTGACCTCATCGTGAACAAAACTGTGCAGAAGGAAAGGCAGTATTGTTCGTTCATGACCTATCCTCGAAAGATAACTTACATAGAGTTTGGTGAATCACTTTTCATTAAAAAAATGAAACATTATTTTGCAATATTAACAGAAAAGTTAATTTTCTCCCCGGTATTGAAAGCAACGAAATCCGCAGTACTAGCTTAAGATGCATTTCGAGTGAAACACAACTCGGAAAGGGTGGAACAAAATAATAAATGTAGTTTCTAATACCCTGTGGTGGGGGAGTCCCATATCTTACATTATCCAAGTATGCAGCTTTCTTATTTCAAAAGTAAAGAAGTAAATATATCCTCAGAAGACAAATAGAACTTTCACTAAAACCATGAAAATATTAACACATTAATGTCTCCAAAGTAAAAGTGTGAAAAATAACAATACGTTTTTGTCAGTGATTGTTTTGAGGAAATAGAAGAGTTTACCCTGCCCTACAATTATAGAGTACCGATGAGATGATGTCACCCAAAATATGAATGTCGGTGTTTTTACATCACACCTGGACGGTGCATGATGAAAAACACTCATAAACCAAGTTTGGTGGCCGGTGGGACTCTGTCGAAAGGGGCCCAGATGAGACCCCGTGAATACATAATTAGCCCGATATACCTCAATGTATTATTGGCCTAGTTCATATCATTTCGAACCGGGCCAATAAACATTGATTTGAAAGAGACTAATTATGAGTTCATGATGTCTTATTGGGCCCCCATGGACGGACTCCCATTCGTTTTCGGTTTTGGGGTATTTCATCATTCTATACCGAAATAAAAATCAAAAATGCAAAAAAAAAAAAATTATGACGTCATATTTCGGCACTAGGTATGGGGCAAATGTCAATAGTTACAGAGATTACAAATCTTTACAATTAAATGTTCAGGACTTTTTTTTCGTTTTCCAAACTGATATTTAGCTGATTGTCTACTCTTATGTGTTCAAAGTTTTTCTTTAAAAAAAGTTTTTGTTTTATTTTCCGTCTGTGTCACTAAATGGCACTGCAGCTCCATTGCTGCAGAATAACGTAACTAGTCAGATGTGACTGCGATCGTGTACCCATTGTGGGTGTAGTCATGGTAACCGCCCCTGGTTTAAAGACCCGGGTTAAGATAGTCTGCTGTGCAAACCCTTTACTCGAGTGAGGGGTTTGCAAAGCAAACTAATAAGGGTCTGAATTGCAGCCAACTCATGCCCTGTGTACTGAAGGCCTTGAAACAGCAAGTTTTGCATGTGCTAGTCTTTGCGTGGAGACACACTTGTGGATAAAATTTTCAATCAGGGTCTGGGCCTGCAGGCTAGGGTTTAGGGTCATTAATATAGTAGGGAGTTTCCGCTGCCACGACGCAAGACGCTTTCGTGAGCATAGAAAATTTATTGCCAAATGGCCCTCGATGACAAAGAATAACCAAGAAGTCTTTGTCAACACTTGGTAAATTAAAACAGCAGTTTCGTCCTGGACCCTAGACAAACGACATATTTTCATTTTTTTCGTCGGCTCCAAAATTAATAATAATAATATTCGGCATTTATATGGCGCTTAACACATCGGAACGACGACTATAAGCGCCTTACAGATACATTATTACCCCGGTCATCGGATCCTTGCATGCCCGCATACAATGTATGCACACTGTAAAAACGAAGTGCTAATTTAGCACTTATAGTGCTTGTATAGTGACTGCACTACGAGTGCTGATTTTCTTGTTCAACTTTAAATGATAAAATCGGCACTCGTAGTGCAGTCACTATACAAGCACTGTCAGTGCTAAATTAGCACTTAATTTTTTTTTTACAGTGCACATTCTCCACTCCCTGGGGAGCATTCCAACAAGAGTTCCAAGACTCAATTGCTAGGCATACTACATAGCCTTTGGGATCCTACCGGGTACCCATTTAACACCTGGGTGGAGAGTGGCAAATTGTGGATTGACGCCTTGCCAAAGGACACTAGGCCATATGGGATTCGATCACACGACCCTCTGATTACAAGGCGAAAGTCAGAACCTCTACACCACGGCGCTTCCACAAATTGAGGACGAAACTGCTGTTCTGGTTCACAAATATTCGGGGAAAAAACTCCCAGCTGTTCATCGTCATTTGGCGGCCATTTTCAATAGATTTACTGTGTTCTTGAATTCATCCCCGGTGCAGTTACGAAAACTCTCTACTACCATTTATGTACAAATTTCATGTTCTAATTTTATTCCGAACAAGATTACGAAGGAATGTGTGGCAAAATTGGAATGAGAAGAGAGCAGAAAGAAAACTTACCGATAACAGCTTCCACCGATTGACACATCGCTTTTCATCCACATCGGTGGGCATGAATAATTATTCGGAGGTAGCTCTGGCTGTCCACCTGCAGGTTGTTGTGGCTGCCATCCAGGTTGCCCGCCGGGTGGCCCACCGGGTGGCCCGCCTGGTTGTCCGCCGGGTGGCCCACCGGGTTGTCCGCCAGGTTGTCCCCCTGGTTGTCCCCCGGGTTGTCCCCCGGGTTGTCCGCCAGGTTGTCCGCCAGGTTGTCCCCCGGGTTGTCCCCCGGGTTGACCGCCGGGTTGCCCACCGGGTGGCACGCCGGGTTGTCCCCCTGGTTGTCCCCCTGGTTGCACACCGGGTTGTCCCCCTGGTTGTGTGCCGGGTTGTCCCCCTGGTGGTCCGCCGGGTTGTCCTCCCTGCTGCCCTCCCGGTTGCCATGGTGGAACCTGCCCTCGGGTATGAGCAGCTAAAGCCGCCAGACATAAAACCACGATAACAAATGCCCGCATCTTTACGACTTCTCGATTCTGTGAGGTTAATTTCTCGAAGAGTGATATCTAGAGGACTCACTTAAACCATCGACGATGATAATACTCTATCTCATCGATGCTCAGATCTTATTTATACAATATCCCTCGGCTTGGCTAACATTTATCCTTGTAACTAGAGGTGACATTGCACAATATATACACTCTTTTGTTGAATATATGTCAACAATTGATGCCAGCACTTGGGGGAAAGCAGAGGGCTCAGACTGGGTCTTGGATTAAAAACAATGGTTTTTGTGCAAGGATAGCACAGTTGGGGTGGGGGTAAAATGAGGTAATCCCCGAATGAGTAATATTTAGTCACATTACTAAGCTTTCATTGTTTTAATTCGTGAATCGTGAGTTGAATTGCACGAGATCTGACACTTCTCAACTTTAAAGGAAGAATCAGAAGTAACAATGTGAACCAATGATCACATTGTTTAATCTGCTTTGACTGAGCTTAGTGCTTTTGGCATGATTTGGCCGTGGGTCTCATCAATTGAGTACACAAACAAATAAGTGTTATTTTTCTGTATAACTAATGTTTATGATTTTGACTCTGTAATGTGCAAAAGAAAAAAAATGTCATTTTGTCGTAAACACTCTAAAAACATTTTTTACCCCATATTGGGCAAAATGCTTGTAGTAAGGGTAAATTGCAACGCAACATTGCGTAAAATTTACAAAATATTTGGTATCAGCCGTGGAAGAGCCGTGGAAGAGCCATGGAAGAGCCGTGGTGTAGTGGTTCTGACTCTCGCCTTGTAAACAGAGGGCCGTGTGTTCGAATCCCACCGCGGTCTAGCGTCCTTTGGCAAGACGTTAATCCACACTTTGCCACTCTCGACCCAGGTGCTAAATGGGTACCCGGTAGGATGCGAAAGATATTGTATGTTTGATTTTGCCAGCGCCATAATGAGGCTGCGATGAATGCAAGGAATGCTCCCCAGGGAGTGGAAGTTGTGCACTTTTCGTGCGGGATTGAAATTAATCCAATGACCGGGGTAATAATATGCTGTAACGCGCTTTGAGCCATTCTGGGAAAAGCGCTTTATAAAAATTGGCTATTATTATTATCAACCAACATGCATGTTTTTACCCAATATTGGGTAAAGCTATGTTTTAGAGAGTATAAGAACACCCACTCTTTAGGCGTGAATTCATTTGCACAATATCTTCGTGATTTTAAGAAGCTAAGTCTTAACCACAACAGACAAATCCCCCAAATAACAAGTGATATTGTTTAATCTATTATTTCCGAAGGTAAATGTTAAGGGAGTGTAGAATTTTCATCACTCTTATCCGAAAAAAAAATTAATGCATTTTTTTTTGTGCAACATGTCTTTAAGGTTTTGGCTGCTATTATTCTAGCATTTATTTTGCTTACATAAGTTTGCCACTACATTTGTATTTCACTACTTTGTCTTATCCTTAAATTGTATTCATGTCAAAATTTTGTTATGACACTGATATAAATTTGTCACATTGCAATGTACTTAAATGTCATACTACGATTATGTTTATGTATTGTAAATTTATTTTGACTTTACAATAAATGCAGAAACTCCTGCAAAAAAAGTTTAAATAATTTAGGTTGGTGATATATGCACTAAATCTTATTTAAGAATTTCTTGACTTTAATAATTTTTTTCTTAAAGAAGATATCAAGCAGCTAACTAAGCACCGAAAATCTATAAAACTTCTATTGTTGTATTGTTCTCCTTTTTCACATCGTTCCGAAAGTGTTAAGTGGTTTCGATTTGCTTTTAAAAGAACAAAAGACAATATTTGCAAAAGAGCGTCATAACTGTGTTTGTCATACCATTCTTTTTTAATAACAAGGTCATTAATTTGGCATTTATAGAGGATTGAATGGCACACAATGTCATGACGGTCTCAAATAAAGAATATTCAGCAAGAAATCATGGAAATATCCCCCCCCCCCCCTTGAACTTTCTAATGATTACAGCAGTTAAAACTCCTTGATTATCGCTGTTAAGCCAGCGTAAAAGTAGGTATTTTGTAATTTCAAACTTTATGAAAAGGTTATGAATTTGGTTTATTGATGTGAGTGCTGATTGATTGGTATGCATGTTTTTAACAAATAGCGAGAAGTTCCAAAGTCAAGATTCCATTAGTATCAATGTGTGTTTTTCTTGAGACGTTAAAAGAATGAGAAAATGATAAATGATATGATTGTTGTTGATGGTATATTTTTCATGATTAACACGTGTGAGCAAATTAATGGATTTGCTCACAGTATTAGGATACAGGTTACACAAGTTAAACCATCAGGTTTGGGATTAGCAGGCGTTTTAAACAAGGATGAAAATGCTCTATTGGATACTGAAAATGAAGAAAGGAATGTTACTTTTATCCGGGTATAACGAATTGAATCAGGCGGGACGCAAGAGGATAGGCCAATAGGGTTTTTTCGTAGTTCTCTGTTCTAAGCCTTGGGAGCGTATCATGGAGAGCGTTGCCAGTGATATTCATCGACAGATGTTGTAAGCTACTGTAATCCTTAAATATGATTGGCTAGGATCAAATTAGTCTGTGACAATCACTGACTAAACTTAAGTAGATTCGCTCTCCGGAGGACAAACGCGAGACTGTCGGAGAAGGGGGTGGGGTGCCGGTGATGAAATGCATCATCTTCTTATCCGAGTTGAACATTTGTGAGATGACATTTACATACAGCCATCTTGCCCCGTCTGTCTTAATTCAAGACGTTTGACAATTCCTTTTCTCCTTAATGGTGATAATAAATGGCATCTTCATTGCGAGCACATCCACATTGTTAGGAACTCAATGGCCCGTATTCTGAAATCAGGTTTAATTCAAACTTCGGTCTCGAGATGTGGATGGACTTGTGGTACAACCAAAACAACTATGGATTTCCAACTAAGGCACTATCCGTAACAGTACAATTTCTATTTGTAAGCTCATTTGACACTTAAGGGATACTCCGGGCTGAAAATATTTATATGTGAAGAAATAAAGCAAAATTCACAGAGCAAAACGCAAAAAAATCCCTTCAAAATCTGAAAACAAATAGCGAAGTTATTGATTTTAGAGTTTAGCAATATATTGTGATAACAGTTATATGCACGTCGTCATGAATATTCATTAGGTGTGCTGATGATGTCACATCCCCACTTTCCTTTTTCTTATGTTGATACATGAAATCATAATTGTTTGATTTTCATACATGTGTGAATGTTATGTCTCCCTTCTTATGAAATAAGTTGCAGCTGATGCAGTTGTCAATCCAATATTTTTAATTCTTGGAGAAAAAAATTGAATAAACCTACTTTTATATAATGAAATACAAAAGAACAAGTGGGGACATGACATCATCAGTTTGCTCATTTAATATTCATGAAGACATGCCTAGAACAATGCAAATCTTCAAAATACCATAACTTTGTTATTCCATGTCCGATTTTAATCAAATTTTCATTGTTATGTTTGTCTGATTTTTCTTTATCACTTCAAATAATACTCTTGTCAGCCTGGTGCATCCCTTTAAACCATGTATTATCTGAGTAGGGATAATGACTGAATTAGAAAACATGATATATAAGTGCAGTTTCGGAATTTTAGCCTTACCATAACTTTAACACAGAAATACACCAAGGCCTAAGTTAAATCGGAATTCGGAATACGGGTCACCTCGACCTGGGAAGCTAGGCTACCGATTTCGACGTTCACAGTTTTCAGTGGAACTCCTTCCCGCCGGTAAACATTTACAACACCTGGGACCCGTTTCATAAAAAAGTTGCAACTGTTGTAATTTTGCAATAATGACATCTACCATGATAACCTTGATTTTGATTGGCTGCTGAACCCTGTTGCCATGGTAGTTGCCGTAATGGCAAAGTTACAACAGTTGTATCTCTTGATGAAACGGGCAACTGGTGGGCGTGTCATCAAGCGGTTTGCAATTACCAGCACCCTAACGAACTTATGGTGATCCTTTTCTTGTGGTAAGTGATTCACACCAGAAAGCTAAAAGCTCGTTCCCACTGTCGGCGTGCGATCTGTCACGATTAGCCTTTTGTTTGCTGATCGCGAAAGTTTTTGAGCTGTCCAAAATTTATTTCACAATCATGACGATTGACACGACTAACCTCAAGATCTGATACGACCCGACATGATCACTACGATTTCTCCATAGACCACGGTTGCCATCGTGGTGTGCGTCGTGACAGTGGGAACTGGGTATAAGCAATGATCGTACCCTGCAAAAACTGCGATGTTAATTTAACACCAGTCCGGAATCTATATATGACCACACCAAAAAAGTGTTAAAACAACACCGGCTTGAAATCAAATCGATGTTGTTTTAACATTACTTGATGTTGTACAAACGCCTATCTGGAATTAGTCCAAAACAAAACCGGTGTTGTTTTAACACTTCTCTGGTGTGGTCATATATAGATTCCGGACTGGTGTTAAATTAACGCCGCAGTTTTTGCAGTGTAGAACATTTTTTTTCGATTAATTGCATTGACTACAATGTACAAATCGATCGTGAAAATTAAGCGTACGATTAATCACCAACCTTTGTTCTACGGGACCCAGATCTCCACTTACTCTACTGTGCAACCCTACATTATAGTTAAGGGTGTGAATGTGCAGCCTACTCATGCCTTGTATACTGAAGGCCCTCTCGCTCTGAAACAGCGAGTTTTGTATGTGCTAGTCTTTACGCGGAGACACACTTGCTGATCAAAGTTTCAATCAGGGTCTATGCCTGCAGACTAATCTCTACTGGCCTTGATTTAGTTCTTAAGAAAGGGTCCCCAGACGTTCGTAAAGTGGACCGTAACTTACCAACAGCTTTATGAAACACTCTCCCGGGTCGGGTGCAGCACGATGAACGTGATGAAAGTGGATATCTTGCTAGACTAGCATTCGAACTAGGCTGACGTGCAAACCCTTCATCAGTTGAATAGTCTGAATGCGCAGCCTACAATACCTTGTGCACTGTGGGCCCTCCTGAAATTGAAACAGCATGTGTTGCATATGCTAGTCTTGTGTTAAGACCCACTTGTTGATCATAGATTCAATCAGGTTTTGTGCCTGTAGACTAGAATCACAAGACCTGAAGACCATGTCAACATTAAAGGCTAACCGCCCTTTCACACGGTAAAAAATAGTAATGTGAATCATGATTCCAGTGAAAAAAATAAGGCTAATGATGAATATTTAGCACGTGTGAAACCAAACTAGAGCATGATTAGAATCACGAACGCTAATCACAGTCACGATTACAATAGCAATCATCATTACAATGATGATTCAAGATTTACGTGTGAAAAGGCCCTTTATCATAATGAATGATAAAATTGCTAAGTATAAAGTGGAGATGGTGTTCTGTATTCTTTAAAATCAGCTGTAGCTTGGTCTCGTATATGAGCTCAGGATGTCATACAGGCAGTGTTTATTGTAACCATGGAGATGCCTCCTTGTTTTCACACTGACCAGATCAAAGCTGTGTATAAAGTGACATAGTCTCTGTAAGAAAACTGAAAGAATACAACAGATCAGATCAGATCATCTGCATTCTTTTGTTAGTAGGCCTAGCGTCGAATTAAAATGGTGGTCTGATGTGAAATTCTAAAAGCAATACCTGAATTTAATAATAATAATGATAATAATATGCAACATTTATATAGCGCTTAATACAAATGTTTCTAAGCGCTGCATACTATTACCCCGGCTACCCTGATCGGGCGCATCGAGCATTCAAGGAATTCCTTCCTACCGGGTACCCATTTACTACACCTGGGTCGAGAGTGGCAAATGTAGATAAACCCTTGTCAAAGGACGCTAGTGCTGCGGTGGGATTTGGACCCCGGACCTTGTGGTTCAAAGTCCGAAGACTTATCCACTGAGTCACAACACCTCTACAGTTTCTACAAACCTTTTTTTCTCTAAACAGTTGACTCAGAAAGTTATTTACCAGCTGCACGTTCTCGCATTTTTTTTGGGGGGTGAGCATAGTGCAGTAACAAGGATTTTCTTATCATTAAGACTCATTATTTATTCCTTATACAATTGGTTAAGTATATTCAAACAAAAAAATGTTTAACACCTATGTGGCCGATTCCGGAAATGGTGTGCCATCAACATCCTTTCTATTGCTGTTGGATTGAAGTTGAAAGAGCATCATCGATGACTGAGAAACTATAAAGGGTCCAATATTGTGCCTTGTGGAACACCCACTTTTTATTTATGGGTTCCAATCATCTACCATATCTGTTAGAGATGTCAGTTTGGGGAAGTATTTAGTATAGATAGCAATGAAACTTATATTTTAGAGGCTACAATTAAAAAGACCATCAGACTACAGAAGGCATATTCTCTTAGTTTGGGGAATGAGAAGTGTAGGCCTAGAAAGATTGGTTAAGGTCTTCTTTAAAGCCAGATTACACTGGAGTGTAATATACCTCACATGGTATACATGGTATATAACCTACATGGCCTTGGGAGGCGGGGGTGCTGGAGGTGCTGAAGAACCCCTAAGATTTTCTTGGGGTGCTGCGTGTATAATTCTCTATAAGCATCACCTTCTGGGATTCTGGTAGATGTAACAAAATGGAGAATATAACCAAAATAACCTACATTTTGTAAATAAACCCTTTTTCGTTTTTTCTAGATTTTTTTTGTGCGTGTGCGTGTTTGCTTGCTTGTCAATTTTTTCGGGGCCCAATTGACCTTCATTTTGCAGTGAACTTTTTATTTTTTATCATTATTATTATTTTTTTTTTGGGGGGGGGCTTTCAAATTTCTCGGGACCAAAGTGACCTTCAATTTGGTATAAAAACCATTTTTCCCCCTTGTCAATTTACATCAGCACCCCATGTAAAATTTTTTAAAATCGTTCCCAGGTCCCTGATAACCTAAGTAGGCATAGTTCAAGTAATTTAGGATTGGCTTAGTCTGTTTCTGTTTCTGTTTTAATTTACTGAAAAACAATTACTGGTCTATTTCATGTCACATGGGATGTAGCTAAAATACATGTAGACCTATAAAAGAGTACACAGTTAAAATGTTGGGCAACATACCGTCTTCTGTGTTCGGTAATTTATGTTGGTTAAAAAATTATATATATATATTCTGGGCAATTATCTAATTGAGCAAATTTATTACCCACATATTAGCTTTTATTACCCACTTTGGGCAGATTTTAACCAATAGTTGTGTGGACAGTTAGTTTTCCAGGGTTGGTTAAAAGTTGGGCAGTTTTTTCCAAACTATTTTAAGAGTGTATTCACTATGTGCCGTCTGTTTTTGTACAAGAAGAGGGACTTTATTCCACAACTCTGCTTTTGTCGGTTTCCTCGTCTATGTTTTTTTTACATCTCATATTAAACTTTCTTGTTGATTATTATGTTGACATGTTATGATTTCAATGAAAGATGTGAAAGAAAAATAAATAAATGAAATGAACAAATAAGAAAGAAAAAATAGGATTTACCTTGCTCCCGCACTTGTGTTTCACGCGGAATACATTCCACT
Source organism: Lytechinus pictus (assembly GCF_037042905.1). Lineage (NCBI taxonomy): Eukaryota > Metazoa > Echinodermata > Echinoidea > Temnopleuroida > Toxopneustidae > Lytechinus > Lytechinus pictus. The sequence goes on along the minus strand of NC_087263.1, from coordinate 10,550,675 downwards.
ATACGAGTCTGAACGGCACAACATTGCACCTGAAACCCAGGGTAGCCCCTTAAAAAGAATATTTGTTAAGAGTGCGAGTGCTTTGAAAAGTCAAAACTAAAGTCTTATGTTTTTAATGTAAAATGTTTACGACAAATATGTCAGACGACTTTTTATCGGAAATGCTGCAAAGTATTAGCCCTGTCATCTGGTCATAGGCCAAAATGAAAGTCCATATCCCCCTAAATATTTGTGTTTTTTCAAAAAAAATGAAATAAATCGTCATGCATAAAGCTGACAGTTTCATCGAAGTGAAATGAGAGGTAAAATAAGTTTCAGCGTTTAATGTTCATTTTCTGTGTGAAAACATTTAAACACAAAGGTGTGCAAATACGGGAACTGGGTGATGTCATACACATTATTATTACTTCATCAGACGTCATACGACATGTTTTGTTTACAATGTTTCTTATATAGTTTGCAATATTTGACTAATGGGATAAGTATCATCTTCGTGCGTCTATTTTGAGTAATTTTTAATTTGATTTTACGTCAGAATTTCCCAAATTCAGCTCGCATTACTTATTTGGTAAGTTCCTGTTGATTAGACGAAGTCCTTAAAATGTTTTGTTTTCAAGTTTCTGAATATCAAAACTTTTAAACTCGCGCGTCGCGCTCTCATTACATAAAAACATAATACATGAAATGTGTATCCCCCTTCTCTAGTGTACACTAGCTCTTCTCCTTCTTCTCTTCTCCCCCCTCTCTCCCTCTTCTCCACTCCACCACCAACCCCCCCCCCTCCTCCCTCTCACCTCTTCTCTCTCTCTCTCTCTTTCTCTTTCCCTCTCCCTCTCCTCTCTCTCACTGTGTATCTGATCGTATGCTTTCCACATCTTACCTCCAAAATAGAAAAATAGCATCAACAAAAAAAAAACACTGCAACACAGTTATATCTACAGTAAATACTATATTTATTCATGAACGAGCTGTACAAAGTATTTAAGTGAACAAGTACCACAATCAATAACATGAAAATAAAACGCTCGATGGTTTAAAAGATAAACATTAAATATATCAAACGATTTAAAGTCACATAAGGTAAATTGTGGGTTTTCCAGACAATCCATGTCTAGCAAATAAAAAGGTGTCCTACGTCTCGTTTGGAGAAGGAGTGGAACTACGTAATGTCAATCCCAGGCGTAAAGAAACACGAACTTGATTAGACGGCAGACTAAAGTCTCGATAATAAAGTTCAGTGTTAATTCAAAAGGCAGTCCCGGAAATATACATTCAAAACCTGAGTCTTGGTGTGGATAACGAACACTTGAATCTATCTGGGTACCTCTCAGAAGGAACGTAGATGGGTCTCTTTCAACGCAATGAAGCCGTTGAAAAGCGCCACTGTATACATTGTTTTACATTGTGGTTTCGGCATGGATTTGTAAGGGCACGCATCTCACATTATTTACCGACTCCATATTCAAGATAATTAGGTCTAGTCGACGGATTTTTAATTTTTTTAATCAATATACCAGAAATAAGGTGCTATGTTCAGTCTTTATCAATTGCTAGGGTGTCAGACTGAATAAGGTGATCCGTGTATTAGGAATGGAAGTTCTGGAAATGTCAACATCAAGGCTGGATGGCGTAGTATGGGTTCATCCTAAGGTTTGCTGGCCTTTGTCTTCGTGGTACCTCGTGTAGGAGGGAACCTCCGAAACGTCCTCCAGTGAGGCGGTTGACGAGATTCCTGGGGTTGTTCTTGTACATGACCGGCTGACGGGTGCCTGGAGCCATTGTTGTTGCAGAAGCTGTGGCCATCGGAGGAGTTGTTGGAAATTCGGGAGCTGGCGTAGGTCCACCTGTAGGTGCGGTAAGTCCTGATGGGTGGTACTCGCAGATGATCGCGTGGCGGTCGTTCCTTGCTTCTTCTGGAACCCACTGTGGGGTGATCTCCACTTGGTTGTTGAACATCTGGTTGCGGATATCAGCATCGAAGATCATGGCTCCAAGACCTGGCTCTGGCATAGGTGCCACCATACCTTCCCAGTTGGTGTAGTTGACGGGTTCTCCGCTAAACCACTGCCACTGCCCAGTTGGGCCTACGTGAAGACCAATCCATACAGGGACTGGTTCCACCATCATCCTCACAGCCCACTCGTACAGATAGTTGTTCTCAACCAGGCTGTTGACTGTAACAAGTGAAGCACCCGGGTACATCTGACCGCAGTACATGTTCGCTGCTCCCTGGAATAGCCCATTTTCATTATTGACGATAATTGGACCGGTAGCAGCAATCTGCCTCAGGAAAGCACCACTGTCGAATCTGTATCAAAAGACAATCGGAAGAAATAAACGTAATATAAATCAAAAGAATCGTATGACAAGGTTATGAATAAAAGAATCAATTCAGGTTGAAGTACAGTATGAATAAAGATATGGGTTATGAATAAACATAATTTTTACATAGATAATAAATTATGAATAAAATAAAATCAATTCGGGTTTAAAACGTGCTTTTGAACACGCACATCTATGAAATATCAGTGTCGGCTATTAAAAATCGCCATAAAGACAAAGCGAAATTTATAAATGTATGTATTAGAATTATTCAAAAGCAATAATACGTCTTAAGGCAGTCGTTTAACTCTATTTAGATATGGAAAATAAAATTGTATTTAACAATGAAATACATTTTATAAAATAATCTAATTCTCTGAATGAGATATGGAATATTTGAGAAGTATCGTCCAAATTAATTATCTAGAAATTGTGCGGCGGTCTCTTTTCATATTTTGTGTTATCGATCCTTTTCTTTTTTATCCAATTGATGAATTGTATGCCTCAATTCCATTTAGGTAGGTTATCCCACGTTTGACACAGAAATAAAGATATGAAATCTAGTTAAATAGTTACATGGACATAAAGATATACACTTTTAAAGATACACAAGTAAAATATGTATGTATATAACAATGTGATGATATAAAAAAAATATATTTATACATGTATAAAGAGAAATTATAAAGTTAGTCGCATTATTCGGATAAAATTAAATATAAGAACATAACAATGTTGGAAACGAAAATGAACCAAAACAAGCATTAACTTCAATATGTATAACGATTTCGGGAAGATTATACTTTGATTACAAGCTTGTATTTTAGATTGATAAATTATTGTTTTATTTTCTGGAATACTTTAAGAAATATATATAGAAAAAAACAGCAAAGTAGTGTTTGTACCTGTGTTGAAACTTGTGTTTACAATTATTAAAGAAACGGAAAATTGAATAACACCTTTATTATTATTCAAAAAGGTGAAAAATTTGATGTAACCAAACGATAATCGTATTTTTCAAGTAACTGATGAAAAAACCGTAATATTCAAAGTTTGACCCTGCGCTGCCTTATGGTATTTTGCAGAAACATTACATGGAACGCACATCAATGGAGATTACATTTTAAAATACTATTAAACAGAAGTTGTCGACTGGACTTCCTTAATTGTGTTGCGACGTTTCAAGTCCTGTCCGCCCAAAAAAATATTTCATTATCTTAATCTCTCGTCCTGATGAAGTGTTCAGGGGTCAGTTTCATAAAAAAATTATAATTGTAAATTTTCCAAAAAATAACCCCTACTGAAATCCTTCATTTTGATTGACTGATCGTTAAATTGTAGAGATTATATAAATAAAGAATTTATTATAACAAGTATACATAAAACGAAACAGTCAAGAGGACCAAGAGCAGTCATCAAGTTTTATATTTCTTTTTCAACATTAATTTGCCCTGATGATTAGTGATGGACTGGTGGTGGTATTTATTATCAATTATGAATGTTCGTAACCAAGCAACCTGAGGACAAAAAGCTTACGGACCTAATATTGAGGGAAAATGCATTACCAACCGGCGTTAGCGCACCAAGATGGGAATAGAACCGGAGTCATCGAAATCCGAAACCCCCGCTCTATCGATTAAGCTAGTAGCTCATCATGCTCATAGACATATCAAACAGAATTTTTAGGTCAGCGCGCAATACATGCGATCCGATGCGATATTTTTATAAATCGGATTTTGCATAAAATGTGAAGGTTCCAAGAGCACCAAGAAGTACACTTCTTTTATTTGAAGTTCGGCATTATGTTAGGAATAATAAAATCATAATTTTGTTTTGCGGCAAAGCCTTGTGGTTGGAGTAAAGTCCAAATCGGCTTCAGGTCGCTGCCTATGATGACGCAATTGCGATTTAGGATTTGAATTTGCTTTTATTCCTACAGGGAGGCTCGAACTAGACCGAATTTCGATTCCAGCTGAACTCTGATCGCTCACAGTTTATGGGCTGGAATGTTCATCTCAAATGTTATTACAATTTCTTTGAAATCGCAACGGATCGCATAGTGTGCGCCGGGCTTTAGTTCTTAAGACTTACAGGTAGCAGCTATCTCCTTCTTGCATCCAGTACTTGGCGCATGGTTCTTTCCTGTTTGGGTCTGGGCTTACGGGTGGTATGAGAGGTCCACCACCACCTGGGTGGTGGTGGCCGGGTCCACCTTGACCATGTCCTCCTTGACCAGGGAATCCCCCACCTCCGCCGGGTAACTGAGCACTGCTGTGGGCGGCCAATGCCGCTACACACACTAACACGCATACAAAACTCCGCATCTTCTTAGACAACGCGCAAGACTTCTTGACAATTGAATGATCCTTAAGGCGATTCGCTTGGGGCTCGAAGAGAGTCTGTTCTGCAGGTGGATCCTGATGTGGCCACTCTAGCTGATTTCAATGGTAAAATCCTACTTGGATAGAAGTGACAGCCGTTTATATACCATTTATCTAGGTCAGTAAAGTGTTTCAGCTTATAGGTACAAGCCCTTCTTGAAGACTTGGTACACTCATTATAGTGACTTCCTGTCACTTCTTCATTGTCCTTGGTCAAACCAAAGTAGGCGTGCCTACTGACCACTATTGAAGTGTGAATCGGTAGACGCTGGAGTGGATAGACAGGATTGTTATGCAATACCTGATGATTAATTATCATTCATTTGTCAAAGATCTTAGATCTTTATTTAGCCAATCGAATGATTAATTACGCCTGTTCTTGTCATATCGACAACGTCCTTTAGGAGTATCAAGACTTGCATTATACATCATTATGCAACAAAAGTTCTCATTGAACAGATACAATTTACAACAAATGAAATTACATTTGAGGCTGCTTCTGTCATCCCGTTGCCCAAAAGAGTACCAGTAATCGTATTTATTACAATTAATCATAATAAATATTCACCGTTATCACTATCAAGGCCATGAAATAGGTTGAGTTTTGTGGGTATATGTAGCCGAACTACTTAAGTTCCTCTTTGAACAAGGGATGTCAGATTTCTACCATTCTCGTGTATTGGTGATACATTCGTATTCAAATCACCTGATGTTGATTATATATATATATATATCATCATCATCATTATCACCATGTCATACATGTGACCGACATCGATCTATTATTACTTCTGGCTAAGACAGAATGATGAACTCAATACATGCCCTATGTTTCTATTTCGTGTTTCGATTGCGTAATAAACATGATAAATTCAGTTTGCCAGATGTTTATCAGAATCTTTGTGATACTACCTATTCACCAAAGACCAAGCTGCATACCCGAATTGGTAAAGCTGGGTATGCGGGTGTGTGTAATTGATTTCAGACATGTATCAATCAGATATGATTATTTACGTCTGGGACCGACCTTTAACGTCACCATCGAAGATACGACCAGGGCTCGAACCTCTGTTCTTATCATCCCCAGTCTAGATCATTTTTCATAAAACTCTATACCATTTATGCCACACAGCACATAGTCATACACACATCGTCTCCTCAGTGAAAGGAATTGAAAAGCCGTGGTGTGTGTGTGGGAGGGTGTGGGTGTGTGTCTGTGTGTACTGTGTGGCATGAATGAGTGTAAGGTCTTCCGAACAAATAACTACTAAATCCAAATCTAGACTACATGTATATCATCCCTGGACCAGGGTTCGCAACCATTCGAATTGCTGGTTTCTCTTCAAAAATGCATTTCTTCCTGGCAATGTGGCATTAGCAGTCGGAGACCACAAGAATGCTTAACTATAATAAGCATATACACGTTCTTTCAGTTACATATTCGTATTTAAATCAAGAACCCATTTTTCACAGAAATTTCTAGTTCCCCCTAGACTTGAGCAGATTTCGATAAGTACAAATATCAAACAGGCATATACCATTATTTATTTTTTTCGTATCGGGGTGTGATTGAAAGGTTTATTTACAATTTTATTTTTCCCTTTTTTGTATCATAATTAAATATTGCATGGAATATATGCAAATTAATGTAGGGGACATATGGGCTGATGGTGCCACACAATTTTTTTTTAAAGATGAATGTTCATTTGCTTTTCCAGTTTTGTTTTGTTTTGCTCTTTTTCACCCCGCTCCCCCTTCCTCTCTTCTCTCTCTATCTCTCTCTCTCTCTCTCTCTCTCTCTCTCTCTCTCTCTCTCTATCCATCTACTTTGTTTTCCGATCCATATCACAATACTCTGTTTATTATCTTAATTATCATGATTAGGCTTCGACGCTTCACACATCCCCTACGAAAAAGACACATATTTACAACAACGATGACGACGACGATCTTGGTCTGATAATTGGTCCAGCCAAATTGAACTCTTGTTTTTTTAGTCTGATCTTCAGTCGTCATCATCTTCCATCTTTGGAAATTGTCACAGCCAGCTGACTGTTATTTTGGATGACATATCACGTTGTAATTGAATTATGCCTTAAGGGAACTTACTCAATCAGGAGTATAGGCAGACTTTCTATCGCTAATACAAAGCGATAACTTTGTCTAATATTGTATATATCCATGTAAATCACGACCTTTGTGTCTTCTTTGCTACAAGGGGTAAATGCCGTTTAATAAATGTTGTAGAACTAGCTCTCCTATGCTTTTCTTTAGAGAAGGGTTTTTTTAAACATCTACAGAAATATTTAAATGATGTCACCTCAGGAAGCAGATGCTCTAGAGCTCCTTTTACACGTTTTAAAGAATAGAACTGAGCGAAACCAAAAAAAATACATCTTTCAAGAATTATTAGAAAGTCTTCCAAAGTGGTTGAGTTGTATCCATCACTGTGCATCGATAGGAATCAACTTTAATGGACAATTCCACCCCAACAAAAATTTGATTCAAATAAAAAGAGAAAAATTTAACAAGCTTAACACTAAAAATTTCATCAAAATCGGATGTAAAATAAGAAAGTTATGACATTTCAAAATTTTGCTTAATTTCGCAAAACAATTATATGTACATCCTGGTCGGTATGTAAATGATGAGACTAATGACATCATCCACTCACTATTTCTTTTGTATTTTATTATATGAAATGTTAAATATTCAAATTTACTCTTCGTTGTCAACTGAACCAATGATTAATTATTATTAATCCTCCCTGAACATGTGGAATTACCATTGTTTAATACTATAAGGTTCAGTCAAGTTGGTCCTTATTGTCAAATCTGTAAAAATTGAAATATTGTATAATTCAAACAATAAAAAAAATATAAAAAATTGTGAGGGAGGGACATCATCTCATTCGCACGTCACTGAGTAGTGCATATCACTGTTTTGTGAAAAATAAGCGAAACTTTAAAATGTCATAACTTTCTTATTTTACATCCAATTTTGATGAAATTTTCAGCGTTATGCTAGTTTGATTTTTCTCTATTCATTCGAATCAACATTTTCCTAGGTAGGACTTGACCTTTAAAGATAAGGGAAAATAGTTGTTTAAACACTGATTTCATGATAATGTTTGTAAAAGCAATATTCTATGTTGGGCCACTATATCTTTGTAGATTTAGATCTGGTACTTTTATATCATCCTCTGGCTAACTCTGTGAAATCATGAAATCTAAGCTGAAAGTGATCACACTGAATATTACCAACACAGATGAGCACGCGTAGGACTGAGTTTAATTATTGCTTGGAAAAGATCCGACATCCTATTGAATTTCTGGTTTATTTTGCTAACTTTTCAGCAGTTACACAATATCTTCCAGAATCGTTTTATACCACATTTTTTTTGTAGCTATACAGTCACTTGGGTGGTCATTTTGGCTGGGTTCTGTAGGAATAATTTCGAAAAATTAAGCAC